>NC_029778.3:77628438-77653731 GCF_000817695.3 Arachis duranensis | reverse complement strand
TATATATATATGTATGTGTGTATATATATATATATATGCATGTGTGTGTGCACAAAAATTAATTTCACAGATTTATGTATAATGTATGATACACAGTTAAATCTTAGTGGCTTTAATTAGTTAGTATGTACTTAATTCCGTGGAGTAGGAAAGTCTCATTATTATTTGTCCACATGTTTGTTTGTTTGTTAGGGCTTCATTTCATCATTATTGATATCATGCATGCTTTGTCTTCTCCATCTTTAACTATATTTTGCATAAAGGGATGAAACCATATGTAGGGTTACATGCTCCAGTGTTCTTGGCACTTGTCCCACGGCAATGTTTTTGTTTTATGTGTTTTTCTTTTTATTTTTTTTTAAGAAAACAAAATTAAAATAATAAAAATGATAAAATTTTGTTTTCTCATTTTACATCTCATTTTTTCATAAAATTCTGAAAATAAAAAATACTACAAATAATAAAATTTTAAATATGTTAAAATCATTTTCAAGAAAAAATGTTTGTTTCTCTTTTTTTTTTGTTATAATTGAAATATAAAAACAATTGTACAATAATAAATAGATAAATTATAAATAAATACATTGTCATTGTTATGTTAACTATGCTATGTATACATTAAAATTAATTATTAGTATAAAATATATATTAAAATATAAATATAAATTAAAAATAAATTAAATTATACTAATATTTTAATAATTTATTTTAATAATTAATTTTAGTGTACATATAATATTTTTGTTGCTATGTATGTATAGAAGAAGAAAGGTACACAGAGATATTCCAGCTGGAAGTGTTGGATGCAATAACTGATAAGATAAGGGTAAGTGCGAGAAATGGGGGCAAGAGTTACTACTAAATGAGTTAATGAGGTTCCAACTTTTGTATATTATCTTTAATTTGTAGGCCTTTATATGTCTTTAATCTTTATCAATACTTTGTGATATGTAAATGGAAAAAGTCACGAGCACTTGTCTTCCATATAGAAGATTATTATTAATAATAATCATAATAATGCATGGGTTAACTAAAGAAACATAATTTAAAGTTTTAAACAAGCAAACTCTTAATAAACACATGCAACTTTGATCAAACTTACAACTCTAGGGTTAAAACATGTCAATGGAACGAAATATATATAAATCTGATAGGTAGCGAGGAACGTAACATTCTTTCTCTCGTGTTTCTCGTGGTTGGACCACTTGGAAAAATCATGCTGAACTGTTGCTTTCTAATTGTCAAAAATGAAAGTAACCACGCAAGAGGAGGTTGATAATTAAAAATTATTAAATAGTTTAATATGTGTGTCTAAATTGAGATATAACGGGTTAAAATTCATATGAGTTTTCACCGAAAGTAATTATATTTGATAGAAGAAGTTTAATTGATTTCAGTGTGAGTAATAATTTAATCGCTAGATAATTATAATAATAATAAGCATCATTATTAGATTACCAGTTGCGCTGCACCATTCCTGTTAGAACCTTCTCCGTTGCATATAACATCCACAGTCGCCGCCTTAGATACTAAACATGGAAACATTTCCTTCCACTGATTCTGCAAAATAAACAACCACCATAATAATAATAATGAAAAAATGGTATTCGTACACTAAATTTAACAACTAAAATCAATTATCACTGCATTTGTATATAAATATATGTAATTTATTTTTAATATGTATTTATATGATTGATTTTGATAGCTAATTTTAGTATACACGTAGTATAGTTGAATAATAATGATATATAGAGTATATATTATGTGTATATAAATATGTTTAAAATTTTGTTTGTACACTAAAATCAACCACTAAAATCAATTACTAATGTATTTATATATAAATTTCTGTGTGATTTAATTTATTTTTAATGTATATTTATATTCTAAAACAAATTATAATTTGTATTCATAAAAAATATAGACGCTGACAAATATACTTATATAAGAATAAAACAATTATAACCACAGAAGATGGATTCTGTGTGTCAAGAGTATCTTAACAGACTAATTACGGTAACCAACGTCTGAGTACTCTTGACACACAGAAGTCATCTTCCATCGTTACCATTGTCGTTTTATTCTTATATGGGTAGCGTCTATATCTTTTGTGAGTATAAATTTAAATTTATTCTATATTCTAATATGTATTTTATATTAATAACTGATTTTTATGTCTAATTTTAATATACACGTAGCATAGTCGAAATATATTTTATATTTACATTATTACATACCGCATCTAAGAAAGTTTGGAGAAGGCGTGGGAGATCAACAAAGACAAGGGCAGTGTCTCTTGAAGCTTCAATAATGGATCTCTTTGATGATGAAGGAGTAGTGTTAGTGTTGTTTGATGAAGAATTTTGAAGGGATGAGAAGTGTTTGATGTACTCATCGTAGTTGAGTATCTCACGGCCAGTCTCAACACTACGAAGCCACAAGGGTTCCCCCATTGTTGCCATGGTTATGAGCTCCTCCATAGCCTTGTTCACTGTATCCATTATCCTTGACTTGTCAACTCCGAAGATTCCAGTGTAAAAGTCCAACGAGCTTCTATTCTCTTGCTCATGTCCACCAGCAGCACCAGAAGAACATGAAGGAGACGTTGATCCACCACCACCTGATCCACCGTATTTTCCTAAAGCTCCTCGAAGCTTCTCGATCTCAGCTTTGAGTTTGGCATTCTCAATGCGAAGCTGTTGTTCTTCAGTTGGAATGGCACCGTCTCTGGTACTAGTGGTTGCAACACCACAGTTGGGGCAACAAGCTTTGTTTATGGTCTCTCTCAACCCTTTGTTTTTCTCCTTTAGTTTCTCTATTTCCGTCTTCAACAATGAGTTTTCATGTCGCTCTTGTATTGCCTGGTGCAAAATTCAATTATCTACTTGTAAGTTAAGCCAATTACTCCATATCGATTTCTTTATATCTTTATGTAAAGATGATAATTCATACTATAGGTGTTTATATTTTATAATAATTCAATTATCATCGTGTAATTAATCATTGTAAATTGGGTTATGCTATGTAACTAATAATTTTTTTGAACAACATGAATAACTACTAATCAAATAAAAACACACTACACCTCTAAATTATTCACTTAAATCTTAATATTAGAATAATCATCCGTATAGCTAGTGAAATAAACATCCGATATATCTATTATTTATATTGTTTAATATTTTCATTATCTACCTATATTTTTTCTTGTAAATTATTCAAGTTTGTTAAAGAATTATTTTTAAGAAAGTCTAGGGGCAGCAACTTTATCAAATTTTGGTCAACATGTAACCAACAAAGAAGAGTGAAAGATGAAATCTCACATTAATTTCACACCATTAAAAATTTTATTGATGACTATTTAATGGCTATAAATCCTAAAAGTTGCTGGCTCCTAGCATTCCTTTAGCATTTTTATTTTGTTTAATAAAAAAATTATTCATACACAAACATCATTTATTAAAATTAACTACTAATATATTTGTGAATAAATATATGTATAATTTAATTTATTTTTAATATATATTTATATTTCAACCTATATCTTATTCTAACCACGAACTTTAATAAATATACACATAATATAGTTAATTTTAAGCGAATATAATTACATTTTGACTTTGTATTCACTCTTTTGAAAATAAAAGAACTAATTAGTTACATACCTTGATTTGGGTTCTGCGATTTTGGAACCAAAACTTGACTTGTCTTGGAGCAAGGCCTAGCTGCTTGCTAAGTTGTTGCCTCTGCTTTTCATCAGGATGTGGCGACTCTTTGAATAGCCTACATTATTATTATTATTAGCATATTCATATTCATATAGATATTATATATGCCGAGTGGTCCAACACTCTGAGTTTAATAGTGTGTCAGATGGAAGAAAAAGAAAAAAAAAATCTGATATGAGTTTTGTAATGCAAACAAGATACTAATTGATTAATCAAGTTCAAGCAAAGCGGTGGAAAGAGGAGGAAAAAGTTCTATATATATATACAAAGAGGCTGAATTAAGCTATCAAACAAAGGAAACGAGCAAAAGTTGTTCAAAATTATAAATAGACTTTAGCCTTTAACAATCATGCGTCCTTTTTGTAACCATATGATGATATCAATAACTTTTTTTTTTTCTTCTCATCATAATCGTGCCTAGCTAAGTAGTACGTACGGCCTAGCTAGCTAGCTACAAAGATATGTATATGCTGCTCTAAATTAATGTCTCCACTGGCAATGCAGGCATGCAAACAATTTAACTTAGTTTTGAAGGAAACGTTTCACTGGAAAATGGTAGTCATAATCCCTAATTAATTAATTAGTGATTACTTAATTAACAACACCTACCATGCATTGCACACACATACACATACACATGTTCATCATGATCCCTTTTAGCTGTTTCTTTTTGGTCAATAATAAAATATGATATTAATCTCTGTATGCATATATATGCATGTAGAAAGACAGAAGAGTCAAAAAGACCAAAAAGTGCATGCAACAAAATTGATATATTATAGTGTATATGCTTAATATTGATGATCCATTTGAGATATATGATATTATAATATATATACTAACGCTTCCATTTCTCTGATCTGCTCCGCGGTGTGCCTGTGATATTTCTTCCTCTTCTTCTTGTTCTTGTTCTTGTTATTGTTATTGTTATCATCACCGATAATATCTTCATCTTCATGCTCACCTTCTCCTTCAAAGTAGTCATCCTCCGATCTCGATCTAGTGGGGCCGGAGTTCTCGCTGCTAATATCCACCGTGTGACCGGCGCCTCCTCCTCCGCCGCTGCCTTCATCGCCATCCTCCACTTCCATGTTGGAGGTTGCAGCCTCTCCCTCCGCCGCCGCCACCCCAGCATGCCGAAATATGCCAGCCTTACAGTGAATAATCAAAGATCGAATAATAGAATTGAAACAAACATATATCTAATAATAATAATTGAAGAAGAAGAAGAAGAAGATTACTTACAAGGCTAAGGGAGAGAGCTGGGGAAGCGAAGAAGTCCTTGGCGTGAGAAGGGTGGTTGTTGTTGTTGTTGTTGGTGTTGGTGTTGGTGTTGGACATGTCCGCGGCCATTGAGAAGGTGGTTGTTGTTGTTGTTGGATGGTGTGGTGAGGAATGGGTATGTTTTTTAAGGAGCAAAAATGGTTCTATCATCTTCTTTCTACCTTCTCTCTATTTCTTTCTGTGCAGAGAGTGAGTGAGAGAGAGAGAGAGAGAGACGTAGGGAAATGAGCAGTTGAATTTATGGCTTCAACGGTTTGTTTAAGGAATCTTAAAGGAATGCCAGCTGACTCCATCTACTATATGGCTGCCTCTTCAAGCTCTTATTTTTCGGCTTAGCCTATTATATTTTACCTACGTTAAAATTAAGCACTAAATTTAATAAAAGAGTATTAAGAATTAATAATTTTTATAATTTGTAATTATTAAATAGTCATTAATAATATTTTTAATGATGTAAAATTTTATCTAATAATATAAAATTATTTATTTTTCTTTTACTAATTAAATACAGGCCAAAATTTAATAAAATGATCCAAATGCTTAATTTATGTGCGATATGATTTGGATTGAATGAACTTTTTTTGGAAATCTGATCCGATTACAAGCAGTTTGGATCGGTTTGGATTTGCGGTTTTTTAAACAAAAAATTAAATAAATATAACCAATCTCATCATCAAATTTTAAATAACCAATAATGACATAACAATCTTAACAATATCTTAAAAAACCAACGATAACATAATAATGGAAATAAAATTATAGGTTAGTTAAAATATATAAAAAAATAAATAATATTTTAAACATAAAATATTTATTAAATAATAATAATACATGAATAATAAAAAATGTATAACAAATTGAACATGTTATAAGTATAATTGTAAATGTAATAATAAAATAATAATATTATAGCATATTGTATGGTTTGGATTAGATTGAATTGGTTATGAAAAATAGATTCGAAATCCGATATGATCCAGCCGTTTGCAAAAACTAGAATCCAGTCAAATTTAAAATAGTACGATTTTAATCGATTTTCGGTTTAGATTGGATTGGATGAACGGTTTAATTTAAATCGGTTTGAATTTAAACACCCCTACTAACCTCTTAGACTTTTTTTAAAAAATATATAAAAATATAAAATATATATTAAATATAGTTAAAATTATATATATTATAAATATATAATAATTAATTTTAGTGCATAAATAACGTTTTTAGTTTAATTATAGATAAAAATAACTTAGATACAAGTTCTTGTTGGATTATTCAAAGGAGTCTCAATCCATGCATCCATTTTTGATCTACAAATACTTGAAATTTTGGATGCATTAAAGTTTAATAATTAAGTTTCATCAATTTTTTTTTTATTTTTTTGCTGCCAAATTTGTTTTGACTAAAATATAACTCGTATAATTCGGCCAAATTATTTCAGATTGGATAACAAGGCTTCATCTCATTTTCTCCTTTATCGTTAGCATTTTTATATATATGTTATTTTTATGTACACTTTTTTTTTTATGTTTTTATGTTTAACATGAAAATGTTGATAAAAATGGAAAAATAAAATAGTTATCTTTTATCTCTTCTTTTCTATTGCTGTCTACCTTACGACTTGTCAGAACCTGTCTATTTATTATTAGATTTTACAATTGGAGATGATATTTAAGTTTAAATAATAGTGTGTACTCCGAATGAATGAAAATTAAAACTTGTTCGTGTGGATCTAAACACTAAAAAATTATGGTGTCCAAGACATTTATATTTATTTTGTCTAAAAATTATAGTGAGACCTATTTATTATATTTGTATCACGCAGTTGAATAATTAATTAGACATGATCAAAGAAATTTTAAATAAGCGATGGAGTATTAATAAGTAATATTATAATATAATAATTTTGTCTACTTTTTTAGATTTATTTTGAAATAATTATTTGTTTATTTTCACAAAATTATGTTATATATTACATGCACAAATAAAATATTAGATATTTATTATTATAATTTAGGAGTCACTCAAATAAAGACACTTAAAATATCTTTTTTTTAAATAATTTTTAATAATTAAAATTTAATACATATAATTATTAAATCGTGTTATTTTTATCAAAATTAGACCAGACAAATTGATTTGACCAAACAATTGATAAATTATACTTTGAACCGATTTAAATTAATATTTTTTATAAAAAATAATTATAATATACCTATTATAAAAATTATTGTAGTTATTTTCTATAAAAAAATTAATTTAGATTGGTTCAATGTTTGATTTATTAAGTTTTTTTGTCAAATTAATTTATCTGATCTAATTTTGACAACAATAATACAATTTAATTGATTATATATATTAAATTTTAATTATTAAAAAATATCTTTAAAAAAATATTTGAAGTTTCTTTATTTAAGTGACTCTTTTATAATTTATAATCCGACTATTATTAAATATAACATGATCCAATTCAATTTAAGACTATATCTCATTCAATAATATATATATTATATAAGTTTTTAATTATTATAATATATCATATATACTACATATAGATACCTAACATTTCTTTTTCCTTTTTTTGTAATATATATCTCGAATGATGATTTAATTGACACTCAAACCCTACTACTCAAGAAGAAAATGATACTCAAAATAATACGTCCAAATAATAGGACTAAAAAAGTAATAATTGTAAGAGCCAAATTATGAGGTTTCTTTTAGCTAGTTTCATAATATAAGCTCCACTTTTTTTGGGGAACATCATAATCACCACTCCACTCCAGCTTGAGTTATGGATTTATAATTTTCTAAAATGATATCCTATGGCCCCCATAACACAACGGCCGTTCTAACCTAATTTGACCCTCAAATAAAATAAAATGAAAAATATATATAAACTAGAGAAAAAAAAATAAAACTTTCAAAAAAACATGAGAGAAGGAATAATTGGCAATTGGCTTAGGCTAAAATGAGCCGAGTGAGGCATTAATAATAAGTGTGTGAATGAAAGAATAATAATAATAATAAAAAAGAGTGTAAAGGTTGTGGCGAGTGCCTCGAGTGAGTCAGTAGTCACATCTCTCATAACTTTGTCTTCAATGTTGGTGTATTTATCTCTCAAAACTTTTAATTTGTCTTCAATATTATACCATCATTCGATTATGTGTAAGCTATTCATTATTCAATTTATATGTCCCATGAAAAAGATAATTCAATGTGTTTGTGTCCGTGTATCATTTAAGATGTAATATATCTGATCTGTATTCATTGTCCCTTCTTTGCAATTATTTATCACAAGCATATATAGTAGAGTGTATATAATTAAGTATTTACTTGATCATCAAAGCAAAATAATAAAAGAATGGAAATATTTGCATTGGTAATTAAAATAAATTAACTAAAATTAGTCACAACTTATCTTATTTAATATTTATTAATTATTATAATAATTAATAAATATTAAATAAATAAATTTGATCCCTTTTTATTTTTTTTAAAATTATCGTTAAAAGAAAATAACATTATCTCATGTGGTATATATATGCTTAAATAATGGATTTCAAAGTTATATATAGTTATAACGTATTTTAAAGCAATTAATTTAGATTAGTCTAGTGATTGATTTATTAATTTATTTAAATAAGTATCTGAATTTTAAATTTTGTTTTGTGTATACAATAATTTATTAATCAAATTCAAATATTATAAAGTGTTTTCTAAAATATATGATAATGATTGGATTTAAAATGGTATTTTTCTAAAATATATAATAAATCGTTAAATAAAAAATATTATAATATGTTTTTTTAGAATATATGATAATGATTGAATTTAAAATAGTATTTTTTTAAAAAAAATATATGACAAATCGTTAAATAAAATTTAATAAATTCGTGATAAATTAATATTTAATCTAATCTATTAGATTAAGAGATGTGGTAAGAAACAAAACGAAATATTATAAGGTGTTTTTCTTGGATATATTATATAATAATGGCATTATATGACATTGACTGTCTAATTCATTAAAAACATTCTTATAAATTAACTATATAATATATCGCACCATCATTCATTCTGATAATTTACTTTTTGACAACTTGTGCTCTAGCATTTTCCACGATAAAAATGTGGTTTTCGAAGTAATTGTCTGTATTTAAACGAAATAAACTATTATAATAAGTTCTTAAACTTTACGCCATGTAAATTTTAGTTTCCGACCTTTAATTAGATATACAAATCCACCTCTTAATTTTTTACAAATTAGCAAATTGACTATTTTGATTATTTTTCTCTCTTAAAAAACAAACCATCAATTTGTCTTCTGAAAGATGGAAATGTTGGCAAATAATTTTTTTAAAAAATATGTTTAATAAATAGAAGGAAAAGTATGGTAAACAATAAAAATACTAAATAATGTGAATAATGAATATATCGAATGTTCAATTTATTAAGTATGCGGATGGTCATCCTAATATTAAGATTTAGGGGGTAATTTAAGAGTGTAGTGCATTTTTATTTTATTGAGGGCGGAGCAAGGTGGTAGGATAGGAAAGGGGCGATGATCCCCCTAATTTTAATTGTTTACATGTAAATTATATGTAAATTTCAGTTTAGCCCCCTTTAAAATTTTATTTTAGCCTTAGTTTATTGTATAAATATTTTTGGCCCCTCTAATATTTTATCTAGCTCCACCCCTGCCATTATTCACATTATTCACAAAAACCGTTATCTATCTAACAAAGTCCAAAATAAAATATATTACTGTAAATAAATTTTATAGTGACATCAAATTAGAATTACTACATAAATTAAGATAGTTTGTACACAAAAAAAAAAATAAATTAAGTAGACACACAAAAAAGTAAATTAAAATAGTTTATTTTTAATATAAAATAAATAGTTTCAATTAACCCTTGATCTAATTTTGATACATCTATCCTCAACATGAAATCATTTTATATGCTTCCAATATATAGTGCCAAATTCATGAAAAATTAAAAAAAGCTATAAATTTCGATCCACATATAGCGTGGCATTTATTTATTATTGTTAGATATTTTTATTTATTGTGGGAAATAAATAATTTAATGTGGCAGGTCAGGTGGGGAACATGCAACAGATGCTGGAAAATGAAAGTTCTTTAATCAGTAGTGCCAAATAACACTTATTGCAACTAACTGATGGTAATTGGCACTGAGTGTCCTTAGATTGAGGAATATAAACTCTGATTATATTATTAGAGTTAATGTTGAAGGAACAAGGGATATGATTTTATTGGGTATATCTATTATCTAGTATTTAAGTTATTTATGGCACCACATTCCATAATTAAAGTTTTGGAGTCATGTGGGTTATGATTAAGTTTATCTTTCTATCTATCTATCTATCTGCAATTCAAACCAAGTGAGCCATAATAATGTTTCCTGCATTTTCTTTCTTTCTTTTACTTCTGATGATTCTGATTTGGTGGTTGAGAACGGTAGATAACTTGATGCAATCACATGATTCCACCACAAACCTAATACATAACAGCATTAATTAATTCGGAAATGTTTAGTAACAAAAAAAAATCAGCAAAAAACAACCATAACTTGTCTTATTTAGCATTCATTAATTGTTACGACAATTAATAAATACTAAATAAGGTAAGTTATGACTGTTTTTTTTTGTTTCTCTAGCATTACCCTAATTCATTTTTAGTTTACTTTCACACCTCCTCCTACTTTTAACTTTTTTTTTTAATATTTTTCCCAACTTAAATTCCATGCCACTTTTTGTTCCTCCACTCAGGAAAGCTACAACAGAAACACCAAAAACTGCACAAGGAAAAAAGAAGTATCTTCCTTTCTTTGTTTTGAAGCCTTTGTCGCTTTCTTGTAAAAGAAGTTTTCCATCACAAAAGGTGCAAACCGCCATTAAATATGGAAGAATGCCTAGGACAAAAAATATTACTATTAGTATTCAAGTTTTCATAGGTCACAGAAGCTAATAAATAAAATAAAAGCAAAGTCTAAGTAGCTCAGAAAATAGTAAATACATCAGTCTTCATAATACATCATTCCCTTTTGGAAAATAAATCATAGGCTCTAAGAATTGCAAATGAAGAGAGTAACTACTAACTAGTAACTACTCTTATAGTCTTATCCTTGTGGTGATGAATGATGATGCTCCTAACATGGATATAGATAAAAATTACTTAGTGCTTTACTATCTAGAACTAGCACACTTGTTCCTTTTAAGATTTGTTTGAATTTGTGGTAACTATCACATCCAGGTATGCAAGGAGAGTCACATCTTCAACAATCACAATTCAAAATGCTCTAAGCTATCTAAGACAAAATAACATACCTGTCATCAAACTATTTATTACAAAAACTTAAACTGATAGGAAGAAGCACATGACAGTTCAGTCATGGGACTCTCGTTCGCCTTACCCTGCCACGAAGCAGAGACGCCACCAATGAAGTTGTGTCAAGCTTATTCTAGAACCTTAGAGAGAATCTCTTGCATCCCAGAGCATCTTGCATCAAATAAACAAGAAGCTATTCCCTAAATTGATCATGATAATCACTGGCATTGCCTAAGGCTAAGACTAATCTTGAAACTTAGTATTTAATCAGAAATTTACAACAAATTCTAACACGACACGATTTTAGAAAATCGATCAGTGGCGTATAGCACAAGATCCTGAATGGATGGATGCTTATCCAGATTGACAGGCTGGTTCTGCATACTCATCATTGGAAGATTGAAGAAACCGGCCACTATAAAGATAAAGATTCAAACATCTTCACCCAACTCTGTATGACAGTTAGTTTTGAAAAGTAGATGAAATGGAGGCTCATGTATAGAGTCAAAAAGTGCTGTCACATGCATATAATTTACAATGAATTCATGTATGTATCCATTAAGAACATAGACCTACCATCTTTACTTGTCCCTTCTTAGTAATTTAACTGAAGGAGAGGACATTAGAAAATACTCAATTTTGCAGACATATTGGTCTGACCAAATTTATTTAACTAGTACTATATCATAAATTTTATTAGACACTGGTGCTCTCTACATCAAGGAGTACAAGTAGCATGCACCATGTTCTTATACAAAAGAAGATCAAACAAGACTGGAACAGTAACAGCCAACATTATTCAAATTAAGATAAAGACTACCAAATGGTGTATTAAATCCGACATCGGATACCAACAAATTATCTTTAAAGTTTAAAATAAGAAAATGGTCATGTGGAAATTTCATTGTATGATAATTACCCACACCACTATACACTTAAGCATTGTACAAAAATACGGAAATTGGAAAGCAAATGACCAAGCTAGGTAGTGATTTTTACGTTGAACAAATCACATTGCAAAGATTTTCCACACTACAGCTACATGACAAGCCTACAAATTTGAAAACTGAAAAAGAGAGAATGGAACATAATATTGAGAATAAACAACAACTGAGACAGGACAAATCACAACAATACATGCTAACACAATAATAGTATAGTCATTTCTTTTCTCTTGAAAGTGCATACTACTATAGTCATAGATAAGGGAGAATTTTCTCATTCAATTAATGTGAGAAGTGGGAAAAAATGCTTTGTGGAAAAATGCAGTCTTTTTTCTTTTCCCCCTTCCTTTATTGGTCCAGAGTCCGAATCTTCATAGACTCCACTTTTGGGCCTTTCATTTGTTAAATGGGCCGAATTGGGCTACTCTTAGCAGATCAAGCATTTAAGGCTTAGGCCCAAAACATGAAGTGAGACATATAGTCTACTACTCTCGTTCTCTAAATGGTAATCATGAAATGCAAAGAAATTGGTCAGTTATTGCAACTAACTCATTACAGTTACACTTCACTACTTCAAACTTGTATCGCCGGCAAGGCGTTACGACCGGGGAAGCAGCTTCACGCGCGATTCTTCCAACTCGGTGTCGCTTACAATCAAGATTTGGCCACAAAGCTTGTCAATCTGTACAGCGTTTGCAACTCCCTGCGGAATGCACACCAAGTGTTCGACAGAATTCCCAAACAGAACTTGTTTCTCTGGAACGTCCTGATTCGTGGTTACGCCTGGAATGGGCCCCACCAGGCTGCCATCTCGCTGTTTCACCAGATGCTTCACTATGGACTCAATCCTGATAACTTCACTTTCCCCTTTGTTCTTAAAGCATGCTCTGCACTCTCTGCTATTGGAGAGGGAAGGGACATCCATGAGTGTGTGATTAGAACTGGCTGGGAGAGGGATTTCTTTGTAGGTGCTGCTCTCATTGATATGTATGCTAAGTGTGGTTGTCTGGTTGAAGCTCGCCATGTGTTTGATAAAATTGTTGTAAGAGATGCTGTGTTGTGGAACTCCATGCTCGCGGCTTATGCGCTGAATGGACACCCTGATGAGTCACTTGCTCTGTGTAGGTACATGGTGGTGACCGGTGTAAGACCCACCGAGGCAACTCTTGTAACTGTGATTTCGTCCTCGGCTGACATTGCCTGTCTTCCTCATGGGAAGGAGATCCATGGTCTTGCTTGGAGACATGGATTTCAATCCAATGATAAGGTCAAGACTGCTCTGATAGATATGTATGCAAAATGTGGTTCTGTGAGAGTTGCTCGTGCCTTGTTCGAAATGCTTAGGGAGAAAAGAGTTGTGTCTTGGAATGCAATTATCACTGGTTATGCAATGCATGGTCTTGCCAAGGAAGCCTTGGAACTCTTTGAGGTAATGAGGAAAGAGGCTCGGCCGGATCTTATAACCTTTGTTGGTGTTCTAGCAGCTTGCAGCCGTGGGCGTCTGCTCGATGAAGGGCAAGTATTTTATGATATGATGGTGAGGGATTATGGTATCAATCCAACTGTTCAACACTACACATGCATGGTTGATCTTCTTGGTCACTGTGGCAAACTGGAGGAGGCTTATGATCTTATCCGACATATGAGTGTACGGCCGGATTCTGGGGTGTGGGGTGCTTTGCTAAATTCATGCAAAATCCATGGGAATGTGGAGTTGGCAGAGCTAGCCTTGGAGAAGCTGATTGAGCTTGACCCTGACGATTCGGGCAATTATGTGATCTTGGCTAACATGTATGCTAAATCGGGTAATTGGGAAGGAGTTACAAGGTTGAGGCAGATAATGATAGATAAAGGGATAAAGAAAAACATGGCTTGTAGCTGGATTGAAGTGAAGAACAAAGTGTATGCATTTCTCTCCGGGGATGTGTCACATCCAGATTGTGATGCAATATATGCAGAACTGAAGAGGTTAGAAGGGCTAATGAGAGAAGCTGGGTATGTCCCGGACACAGGATCTGTGTTCCATGATGTTGAGGAAGATGAGAAGACAAACATGGTGTGCAGTCACAGTGAGAGACTGGCCATTGCATTTGGACTCATTAGTACTCCCTCAGGAACCAGGCTTCTGATAACAAAGAACCTACGAATATGTGAGGACTGCCATGTTGCCATTAAGTTCATATCAAAGATCACAGATAGGGAAATTACCGTGAGAGACGTTAATCGCTATCATCATTTTAAACAAGGAATTTGTTCATGTGGTGATTATTGGTGATTGTATTACATGTAAATAATAAAACAATTGAATTCATTAAACATACCCAAATCGTCTACTAGATGTTAACGGGGGAGAAAAATTCCCTCAGTTTTGGAGAGTTATTAAAGGATAGGGTGTTGCTGACACTGATACACTAATGATCAATAGGTTTTATATTTGTCTTTGTGATCCAAGAACAATCCTAATTTTGGTTAACTAAGAATCAAGAATGTGTGAAAATTCACGTAAAAAATTCGGTTGACTATTTGGCTTGGCTTGCAATGTTTGCTTATTTTCACTGTTTCAAAATAATATGAACCCCTTTTAGTACTTTTATTGTCGTTAATTAACGTAGTCATCACAAATTTCTTTAAAGGCAATTCTCAAATATAAATTCATGTTCCAACTCAAAGTTCATAAGGAAAAAGAAAAAAAAAAAAGGTGTCTCCAAAAAGCAGCAACTTGGCCAAAATAAATAAATGCAAAAATAAAGGAAAAAGAAAGGAATAGACGAGACACTAAAAACGACGGCGTTGCAATCTTCACCAAAGCTAGAGCCTAGAGCGGAAACCATCATCGAGTGCTACTTCCAATCGAGTGCTACTTCCAATCCTGAGTTTCCCATCAAATCGAAGCATAAACCCACTTTCGTCTTCATCTTCTTCTTCTTCTTCTTCTTCTTCACAACCGCACACTGAACTTAAAAATACATCTTCACTTCACCGACATCTTTGTCTTTTTTTTTTTTTCTCTTCCTCCTTTGCTCGATTCGTTTTGGAACTACTCTGTAAATAAAAGAAGCTTGCTGAGCTCAACTACTTCAGAGGATCATGGTTTGATTCCTGGATCCAACGCATTTATTCAGGTCTGCTTCTTCCACTATCAATCTTATTTCCTTTCACCTAATTCAGTCCCTCTCTGCATTGATCTATTCCTTTATTGTCATACATGATTTCAGATTTAGCTTTGTTGTTTACATAGTTCATGGTTTTATGTGATCTGAGATTTGAGTAGAGTCGGAATTGAATTCAGAATGTTGCATCACTGTTTAGCATTGGTTTTGGTTTTATAGGGTATAGCTTTGGAGATGGCGTGGTTTAGTGGGAAAAATGCTTGGGGGAACTTCCCTGATTTGGATTTGGCGGGAGCCGTGAATAAGCTTCAGGAAAGTGTCAAGAGCATCGAGAAGAATTTCGACACTGCTCTTGGATTTGAAGAGAAGTCTGAATCCAGCAATGAAGGTAATTCATTATTCAAGTTCCCTTCACTGCTTAGTTTTCTGAATGGTTTATGCATTTCTCTTGTGTATATTGATTTATTGATTGGGGCAGATGTAGAGTCAAGTAATTGCTGTTAGATAGGAGTTTTGAATTGTTGAACCGGGTGGTTGTTTTATAGAATGAGAGTTTTCAGCTGATTAGAGTTATGCCTTTTTATTTTCCCACCTTCCAGGTGCAGGATCATGGCCTATACCGGCAGACAGGAAAACCCTATTTAATCCTGTTATGGCCTTCATAGGGAACAAAAGTGAGGAAACTAGTGAAGAAACATCTGAGAAAGCTGAATCTTCTCAACAAGAATCCAAAACTGAAAAATCACCAGAAAAGCCTGAGTCTTCAGATCACACACATGCACCTGAGGAAAAAGAAAGCTTAGGAACCGATGGAACAGTCCAAATGGAGACTGAAGAAATCGCTAATCAAAACATAAAAAGAGTGCTCAAAGTAGAAGATGATGGTGAGCAAACTGAGTCAGCAGATGTCTCAGCTGCTGAGAGTTTCAACCACACAAATGATGGACACAACTTGCAGGAGATGCCTATTGAGTTGCCTGAAACGCCTATTAATAAGTTTGAGAGTTTTGATTCTGGTGACCTCCCTCAAGAGGAAGAGGTTGCTGAAGTGGGAACCTCTGAAATTCCAGTGTTGAAGCAACCTAAGCCTTCCAACCTTGTGGACAATGTAGTTGAGAATGCTCATAGCGAGTCAGTTGATTCACATGTTTTTAGTGAACCAAATGAAAATCTTCAAGTTGTGGCAAAAGAAGAGATTATAGAAGAGGAGGGAGTGCAAGCAGAAGAAAGTGTACCGAGTGTTTCTTCTCTTCAACCTGAGGCATCTGATGCTAGCAAGAAAAGCGATTTGATTTCTCGAGCTACTGAGGAAACCAATAGCATTGATCAATCATATTATGAACCCTTGTCCAGTGGTACTCCACCAAATGATTCTTCTGAGGTGGTTTTGCCTGAAAATGAAACAACTCTAGAAGAAAATAAAAGTGACCACTTGGCTAATGATGTTGCAACTGAAACAAAAGAGCAGCGATTGAGTACTGAAAGAAATATGTCTGACTCAGGTTCTATGTTTGAGCTGGATTCGCTTAAGAATGAAATGAAAATGATGGAAGCTGCATTACAAGGTGCTGCAAGACAGGCTCAGGTACTTCATTTGCTGCACATAATCATGATAGTCATTTTTTATGTTGGAAGTACGCAGATGGCAGGGATCTTATAGTATCTGAGCATGAAATAAGTTAGCTTTGTTATAATTAACAAGTTTCACTAGGTAGTCATTTTCTTTTTAATTCATCTATAGTATCTTATCCGCAACATTGATTTTTCCATTGATTACTAATTTTCATTTAATTTTTCTGTTTTCAAAGTTTTATGATATTCAAGAAGCTGCATGTTTTGTCTAAAAATGCTAATCATTCTTCACCTTCTATGTGCCAGTTTTTGGCCAGTCCCTTCAATGTTTCCTAACTTATTGCAAGTTTGTAATCTCAATTCCCTTTTGCAGGCTAAAGCTGATGAGATTGCAAAGTTGATGAATGAAAATGAACAATTAAAATCTGTCATTGAGGAGTTGAAGGTATATTTGTTCTTCTCATCCCTTTTATTTAATGTTTACTTGGTCTATTTTTACCTTCATGTCCTGAACCTTTTTGGTCTTACTAATGATGTCATTTATGCATTTACATGATTACAAATTTAAAAATGAAAATTATTTGCCTACCATGGAGCAGAGAAAATCAAATGAGGCAGAAATTGAGACTTTGCGAGAGGAGTACCATCAGAGAGTTGCAACCCTTGAGAGAAGGGTATCAGTCTTCATAATTCTCATTTGCTTTTATGTTTCTACAGTTTAAACATTGAGTGCTTCTGAAAGCATTGTGATGTTGCAATTATAAAATATGGTCACTTTGAGTATTTCAAATTGGGGTTAGAAATCCATGAAGAATTTTATAAATGAAAGTGAACTATTTGACATTATATATGTTTCAAAGTGTATTCTGTCTAGTTTGTGCTACTACTGTTGCAGATTTTTATTCATGTGTCATGACTGATTGTAGGTTTATGCTCTGACCAAAGAAAGGGATACACTTCGCCGGGAGCAGAATAAAAAAAGTGATGCAGCTGCTCTCTTGAAGGAAAAGGATGAAATAATTAATCAAGTTATGGCAGAAGGTATCACAGTCTGAAATCAAACCTGAATCTGTATCATCTAGACTTCAGTGTAGTTTATGATGTTAGGAATTTTCCATTGTAAATAAGTGTTTCTTTGTTGAGACATGTTGAAACTTTAACTACTGGAGATTATAGTGGTCATTTTTTTTCCTTTTAAACTGTCTCTCATATCAGGTGAAGAGCTTTCCAAAAAGCAGGCTGCTCAAGAGGCTACAATTAGGAAGTTGAGGGCTCAGGTAATGCACACTAGTTATTACATTTTCCACAAACTTCAATTTCTTAAATGCCTCAATATTGTAATGAATAATCTATTTACTTGTTTAATGAAAGCTAGATTAGAGAGCTTGAGGAGGAGAAGAAAGGTTTGACTACAAAACTACAGGTACTTGAATGCTAAAAGCTTTAGTAAAATTTATTTTCTGGTAATGTTCTTTAGTTATTTCTCTTCACTCATCATGAAATATGAAAAGCAGAAATTTCCTGCTGTAAAGATCGGACAAAACTGTTTAACCTTCATCTTCGTTGTTTGGTTCATGTCATGTCATGCAGTTAGAGGAGAATAAGGTTGAAAGTATCAAGAAGGACAAGACAGCTACAGAGAAATTGTTGCAAGAAACTATAGAGAAACATCAAATGGAACTTGCAGCGCAGAAAGAATATTATACTGATGCTTTGGCTGCTGCTAAGGAGGCGGAAGCATTAGCAGAGGCACGTGCTGACAGTGAAGCAAGAACAGAGCTAGAGAATCGTATAAGAGAAGCCGAGGAACGTGAATCTATGCTGGTCCAGGCACTTGAAGAGTTGAGGCAAACTTTAAGTAGAAGGGAACAGCAGGTTTTGATATATTTTTGTCATTCTATTTCCGAATTGGCTTTCTTAGGAGATTGCTTTTAAATTTTAGTTATTTCCTTTTCATAAAGAAAATTAAAGTTCCATTGTATTGTCCGTCCATATTCAGGCAGTCTTCAAAGAAGACATGCTTCGCAGAGACATTGAGGATCTTCAAAAACGTTACCAGGTGTGCTCCCCTGCTCTCTGCTTTTCCTTTAATTATATCGCTTTCTGAGAATCCTACTACTTTTTCTTGTGTTCTTAAGTTTTAGAAACTATATTTCTGCTTTTGGCATCATTTGGCTTCTCTTTTATAGGCAAGTGAGAGACGGTGTGAGGAATTGATTACACAAGTCCCAGAATCAACAAGGCCGCTTTTAAGGCAAATTGAAGCTATGCAGGTTAGTGCATGTGATCTAAAAATGATTTTCCAATTTTCATCCGTTAGGGATCTATACCTGACTAGAATTCACCTGATAACAGGAAACAAATGCCAGAAAGGCTGAAGCTTGGGCTGCTGTTGAAAGATCTCTCAATTCTCGACTTCAGGTCTCTTGAATACCCTGATTTAAATTCTGAAACTTTCTTGCCGGATATTATTGTTTTTCTTCATCTTTTCCTTTTGATTCTACAGGAAGCAGAAGCTAAAGCTGCAACTGCTGAGGAAAGAGAGCGATCAGTGACTGAACGTTTATCTCAAACTCTGTCTCGCATTAATGTCCTTGAGGCTCAGGTTCTACATATTCTTGACTAAACTCATATATTTAAGGGCAGTTTCATTGAAGTGTGACTGACTTTAATGATGGATTACAGATTTCTTGTCTTAGAGCTGAACAGACTCAACTAAGTAGGACCCTTGAAAAGGAAAGACAAAGGGCAGCTGAAAGTAGACAGGAATACCTGGCAGCAAAGGAGGAAGCTGAGACTCAAGAAGGCCGAGTGAGACAGCTTGAGGAACAAATTAGAGACATTAGACAGAAACACAAGCAAGAGTTACAGGAGTCCTTGATGCATAGAGAGCTTCTTCAGCAGGTAGAGCTTCCTGATTATCTTTCATTAAATGTATCTTATCTACTTGGGTAATGGAATAAACCATCTGAAGATAGATAGTTCATATCTTGTCCACTTACTTTTATTTGGATTTTTCCACGCTATGTTCACTGTAAGGTAGCGTTTGGTGGAGAGACAGAGACTGAAAGACTAAGACTGAGAGACAGAGACTAAGAAACAGAGACAGAAATAAATTTCAGTATTTTGTTTGGTGTAAAGTGAGTGACAGAAATGAAAACAAGAATAAAACTTTAATTTAATTTGTACAAAAGGTAAAATTAGAATTAATTAATTGAAATGAGGGTATTTTAGGTATAAAATGTTATTAAAGTTTCAGTTTCTGTCTCTAAAAATTTTAGTTTCCTGTGTCCTCACTTTTTGGAGGTACTGAAATACTGAAATTTTAGGGACAAAGACATAAATTTTAGTACCAGTCTCTAAGTCAACAAACATAATACTAAGTCTCAGTCTTTCCGTCTCTGTCCCAGTACCTAAAAACAAACGCTACCTAATGGAACAAAGGTTAGCTGATTTAGAAAATATTTGGGCAATTGTATGGAACAGAAACTGGAAAAAAAAAAGTTAAAAAATGGACGAGGTGTGGTATTGCTGGTAACACCTAATTCAATCAATCTTATCAGAACTCCTGTGATTATTCATTTCCAAGTTTCTGATTTAAGCTCTTTGTTTGCTCCAGGAGATAGAAAAAGAAAGGGTTGCTCGATCAGAACTGGAGAGGACTGCACATGTTCATTCTGCTGCGGTATCAGATCAAACCCCCAGTACAAAGCTAACTACTGCTTTTGAAAATGGTGAGATGCTTGGCTTCGCTTCTCTTCATTCTTCTTGTACTCGTATTAGTTGTCTGATCTTTACCTACTGTAATTCTTTATGATGAAGGGAATTTGTCTCGAAAACTCTCTAGTGCAAGCTCCCTAGGAAGCTTGGAGGAAAGCCACTTTCTGCAAGCATCATTGGACTCATCAGATGGTTTCTCAGATAGGAGAAACCATGGAGAACTAAGCATGAATCCATACTATATGAAGAGCATGACACCCAGTTCTTTTGAAGCTGCACTTCGTCAAAAGGAGGGTGAACTTGCTTCATATATGTCACGTTTGGTATGGTTTGCCTTTGACCCCAGTTCAAAGTTCTATTGTGTTTGTCTTCGCTTTTGTGAACTGATCTTAATTCTAAGGTGTAGAGTATGTAGTAAGCTGTTAGATCATTAGATGACGTTTTAATTATAAATTCAGGCCTCATTGGAATCTATTCGTGATTCTCTTGCTGAGGAGTTGGTGAAAATGACAGAACAGGTGAGTTAGATTCTTGTGTGTGCTACTTACTGCTCCTCTTGCTTGTCGTTGTCATTAACCATGACATGCATCTCCACCCTGCAGTGTGAAAAGTTGCGTGGGGAGGCTGCTGTGTTACCTGGTTTACGATCAGAGCTGGAGGCACTGAGGAGGAGGCACTCTGCTGCGTTGGAGTTGATGGGTGAACGTGATGAAGAGGTATTTTTCTCTCTGCAACTCCCTCTTTCTTCCAGAAAATCTAAGAAATCAAATATAGGAATAATATCAGACAAGCTTGGGTCTGAAAATGATGTTTAATCCATAGTTATTTATATAGGCATCAGACTTTGTTATATCCTAACTGTCCTATTTCCTTTTCATTACTTTTTTTTTTTTTGAAATAAAGAATACTATCTAAAAGAAGTTGAATGTGATTAGTTGGAGGAACTTCGTGCGGATATTGTTGACTTGAAGGAAATGTACAGAGAACAAGTCAACCTGCTTGTGAATCAGGTATTTGCTAAATCCAAGTTTTTTGGTCTGTAGATGGCATAGTTACTTTATCTCACTTCCTTCCTATCAGAATGCTTTCCCTTCTCTAACTCTGGTGCATACTTTTACAGATCCAGAGAATGAATCCATCAATGGGTAACACCAATTTTTCTGAAGGTGCAGCTGGTTTAACATAAAGGATGATTTCCAGCAACTGTTTGAGATAGCCGTGCATTTGAAGTTGAGTTTCCTCTGATTGCTATCAGCACCGTAATGGTATATTGAAGATCAATGCCTTTGATCGACCAATTCAAGCTTTCAAGTCTTAATTGATAGAATTTGTATGTTGTATATCCGGGCAAGAGATATATACTGAAGGTGTCATGCACCCTTGTTAAATATAATTTGTATTATGACTTGGTGAAATGTTGTATAGTCAATCTCCTTACACTACATTCAAACTATTAAAAATCCTGAGAATATTTTTCCCGAGATAGTTAATCATACAGGGATTTTTTGGGGTGTGATGTTCCAAATAAAACATATATTCGTTGAACTCGATTTGTGCTTTTGCTCATTAGAAATCACAATTCAAAATTTTCGTCGTGTGGTTTGATCAAATAGTATTTCCCCGTACGATTTCATGTTTATTTTCTTTACTTAGTCTTGAGTTTAACTTTGTGGAATAAAAATTTGGATTGAGAAATAATGACCTGTAGGTTAAAATTCAACTTGGTAGCAAACATCAATGTTCCATGCACTAATAAATAATAATAATAATATCTTATTTAGGATGTAACAAGCTAAGCTAAATAATATATAGCATCCAACTCCAAAGTACACAATTAATTAACAGATTTATAAAACAGCAAATTTTGAAACAGCAAATTTTGAACCTTCCACTATCTATTTTTACTTGCGCAAAGAATCTTCATTCCTCCCACTAACTGTACCTGTCTCTGTCCTTTTAGCATTTGTCCCACTTACTGGCCGCTGAACAATCATCCATGAGCTGTATTGCTCATCACTCCCATTCATCACTTTTTTGCCCTTGTCTTTTTCAATAATACCCCCATATTACCCTTCACCATACATCGTTGTTCCTGCTCCTTGTTTAAGAGACCCAGTATCTCCCTAGTTATTTTTCCACTTTCAGATGTTAGCCACAAGCCACGGACAGATATTTTAGCTAGCCTTTTTTGTCAATTCGCCTCAGAAACTAGGGATATATTAGTCCTTTCCACACTCACTAAGATAAACATTAGACTTGGCTAACCATCCATACACGGACACACTATTCCACTAAAAATGACTGTCGTACCGGATAATTTTTCCAAAGTATTTTCTATTTAGCAAAATACTGATACCAGATCAAGAGGGGAACAGTCGTATATTTGTATGGAAGCATAATAAGTAAGACTATGTATGAAACTGTAGGAATGTAGAATGTATAGAATAATGGAAAGAATGGGAATGCTATAAGAAATTTGGGGAAATTAGGAAATTCCAGCTTCACCTGTGCAGAAGAGAATGAACCAGAAAAGTGTAAGAAAATAGAAGTGAAGAACAGATAGAATGAAAAAGATAGAATAAGGAAGAACGGTCTCACAATCTCGATGCCTCCCCCAGACTGCTTCTGCTCCTTCATATTAGCTCCTCACTCCTCTCCTTCCCCCTTCTGTTGCTCCCTTATGTTAATTGTTAACGGTTCTCTCTCTCTTGCTTGTAACAAATACTTTGGGTTTGGCAGTAAAAGAGTTAACAAAATGATAAGAGATAAAAATTTAATATTGGAAGAGTCATTTAGAAAAAAAAATAGATAAAAACCAAAATAATTTATATTATATACGAGAACAAAAAATTATTTTTTTGTTGTCTAAAAAAATTTATTGAAGTCGTCTAACATTTTTTGTAGTCCTTATAATATTTTAAGAGTTTTTTTTCTCCTTAAAACATTAATAAACCAAAATTTTATTTATGCCATCATCACCCAGCTCAATTATTTTATATATCTTTATCTTGTATATATATTATGCTAAAAAATAATTAAATATATATTAAAATTAATTGTTAATATATTTATATATAAATTTATATAGTTAAATTTAATTTGAATAAATATTATATATTTTAATATATTTCTAGTAAGATTGTATTTTAAATTATATAATATCTTTAATTTTGTTGGAAACTTGTATTTTGTGAAAAAGAAAAAAAATTTTTATTCATTTACAAAATATTTTATGAAATTTGCTGAAAATTTTGCGAAAAATAAAGTTTGTAAATTTTATAACAAATTTTTTACTATTGAAATCAAAATAATAAAATTTGCAGTAAAATTTGAGAAAAAGTAAATTCACAACTAATTTTGTAATATTTTTTTAAAAAAATTCTTATCAAGATATTTTATACTAGATAAATAATAATTGTCAAGATGTTTTTTATATGGACTCCAATTAAAATAAGTTCGTCTAACCTTATATTTCTGATTTGGATTATATTGTCAAATTTAAAGCCATTTTTAAGGTTTCATTTCAAAGAATTAAGGTAAAACTCATCATATGCAACTCTTGAATCTTTGAAGGTTGCATTTTATTTTTTTCATGATTCATTGAAGTGGAAAACTATTTAGCAGGTGTTAATATGGTAGAAGTTAGATTTTTTTTTCTTTTTGAATATTAGTTTTCCTCTTAAAAAAATATAAATTTTTTAATTTTTCATTATTATGATTGTAAAAAAATTGAATATATATCTTGTAAAATATGTAAAAAAAATTAGAAAAATAAATATTAAAATTTAAAATATTGTTATTAATTTATAAAAATACAATGATATAATACTTATCGAATATTCTATTTTTTTGCACAATATAAAAAGTTTAATTAAATAAACAATGGAATATAGAATAATATTAAATTAAATAAATAAAAAATACCTTATATAATAAAAATGCAAATGATAAAAATTGAACTTGGATACTTTAAATAAAATATAAAATAATTAAACCAACTGAACTATCTATTTTTTTATGAAAACAACAGTACTAATTTTTTTATGAAAAATTTGAGAGGCTATGCTTATTACAATTTCGCTAGTCGGTTAAGCTGAAGGTTGTGCATCGAAGACTCATTGGCAGTGTGCAGTGCGTGACTGCGTGTATATATTTGAAGGTTTCGTCTTCCTCTATCATTCTCTCTCTCTCTCACATAGTCACATTTTCTCCTTTTCTTTCAAAAAGAGGCAAATTTTAAAATGGCGTGGTTGGGGTTAGTATTCTTCTTCTTCCTTTTCTATCATATTGTGTTTTTATATTTTTTCACATAGTCACATTTTCTCCTTTTTACATAATTTATTTTTGTTTGCAGCAAAATTACATTATTCTACAAGATCGTGGCGGCCATTGCTGCTTTTGGTTACAGACCGGCTGAAATGTTCATTAATTACTATGTGTTTGCAGAAGAATCTTCTAACTGGGAAATAGTTTTTTTGTTTTTTCTATACCAATGGCCTCTTGCACTTTTAATTCTTCATATCGTCTACAGGCAAGAACCACATTATGGAGCCTTCGAGTTCATTGCAAACCTGGGTATGCAT
>NC_029778.3:77625226-77626699 GCF_000817695.3 Arachis duranensis | reverse complement strand
TTAATAAATATTATATATTTTAATATATTTCTAGTATGATTGTATTTTAAATTATATAATATCTTTAATTTTGTTGGAAACTTGTATTTTGTGAAAAAGAAAAAAAATTTTTATTCATTTACAAAATATTTTATGAAATTTGCTGAAAATTTTGCGGAAAATAAAGTTTGTAAATTTTATAACAAATTTTTTACTATTGAAATCAAAATAATAAAATTTGCAGTAAAATTTGAGAAAAAGTAAATTCACAACTAATTTTGTAATATTTTTTTAAAAAAATTCTTATCAAGATATTTTATACTAGATAAAGAATAATTGTCAAGATGTTTTTTATATGGACTCCAATTAAAATAAGTTCGTCTAACCTTATATTTCTGATTTGGATTATATTGTCAAATTTAAAGCCATTTTTAAGGTTTCATTTCAAGGAATTAAGGTAAAACTCATCATATGCAACTCTTGAATCTTTGAAGGTTGCATTTTATTTTTTTCATGATTCATTGAAGTGGAAAACTATTTAGCAGATGTTAATATGGTAGAAGTTAGATTTTTTTTTCTTTTTGAATATTAGTTTTTCTCTTAAAAAAATATAAATTTTTTAATTTTTCATTATTATGATTGTGCAAAAAATTGAATATATATCTTGTAAAATATGTAAAAAAAATTAGAAAAATAAATATTAAAATTTAAAATATTGTTATTAATTTATAAAAATACAATGATATAATACTTATCGAATATTCTATTTTTTTGCACAATATAAAAAGTTTAATTAAATAAACAATGGAATATAGAATAATATTAAATTAAATAAACAAAAAATATCTTATATAATAAAAATGCAAATGATAAAAATTGAACTTGGATACTTTAAATAAAATATAAAATAATTAAACCAATTGAACTATCTATTTTTGTTGAAAACAACAGTACTAATTCTTTTATGAAAAATTTGAGAGGCTATGCTTATTACAATTTCGCTAGTCGGTTAAGCTGAAGGTTGTACATCGAAGACTCATTGGCAGTGTGCAGTGCGTGACTGCGTGTATATATTTGAAGGTTTCGTCTTCCTCTATCATTCTCTCTCTCTCACATAGTTACATTTTCTCCTTTTCTTTCAAAAAGAGGCAAATTTTAAAATGGCGTGGTTGAGGTTAGTATTCTTCTTCTTCCTTTTCTATCATATTGTGTTTTTACATTTTTTCACATAGTCACATTTTCTCCTTTTTACATAATTTATTTTTGTTTGCAGCAAAATTACATTATTCTGCAAGATCGTGGCAGCCATTGCTGCTTTTGGTTACAGACCGGCTGAAATGTTCATTAATTACTATGTGTTTGCGGAAGAATCTTCTAACTGGGAAATAGTTTTTTTGTTTTTTCTATACCAATGGCCTCTTGCACTTTTAATTCTTCATATCGTCTACAGGCAAGAACCACATTATGGAGCCTTCGAGTTCATTGCAAACCTGG
>NC_029778.3:77554324-77623057 GCF_000817695.3 Arachis duranensis | reverse complement strand
CAGTGTGAATAATAATAATAATAATAATAATAATAATAATAATAATAATAATAATAATAATAATAATAATAATAATAATAATAATAATAATAATAATAATAATAATAATAATAATAATAATAATAATAATAATAATAATAATAATAATAATAATAATAATAATAATAATAATAATAATAATAATAATAATAATAATAATTAAAGATGACATTGTTTTACGTACTATATGTACTATTGGCTCGGCAATTGAAATAAAAGCACAGCTTTTGGGAAATAAATTAAATCCATGCATGGATGCATGAGACAAACGGTGGTAGACAAACGCAAAACACACCTAATTAATTAACTTGCATTCTACGGTATTGTGATCATAAGCATTTTCCATTTCCATTGTTGTATGTGTCAACCTTTGTGCATTCTTCTCCTCTCCCAATAATATATATGGTGGGTGGCACATTGCCCTTTGAGCCCTTATCACACTCTCTCATGTCTTTCTTCTTCTTTACATTCTTTGGACCACATGCCTTCACACTTGGTTAATTTAGTATCTATTAATCCATACTTAATTAAGATCAAAATTCTCATAGGATTAAATATTAAAACAAGTTGGGTTGGTTTAGTTGTTAGTTTATCAGTATGTTTAAATAAGTATTAGAGATTCAAATTTCGTCTTATACATATAGTAATAATTCATTGGTTAGTGACAAACCCTTAAATAGAGTTCCAATACATGACAAATGTAGCCCGTAGTAACAGCGTACGATCCAATCTTAATGCTTGGTCAAGTAATCACATCTTCTCCCCGTGTTATTACTTACAAAACTCCATTCAATTTTATCACATACTTTATTCATATCCAGTTTAAGAGTTAAATCATGATTTTCGTTTCACTTATTTTTTAAGAGTAAAGCTAAGGAACCAAAAGCATATCAGCCAAAATCCAGCCAAATACCTTTGGATGAATTCAAAATCTCTACGAGTTAATATATATGGATGTTTCTTCTACTAAGTATCAGAATGTTTCTTTTTCATATTAAATGGATGTTCTTTTATATATTTTTCGAATTTGTGATTGTTGGAGGTGGATAGGTTAATGTGAGAAAAAAGAGGAAGGTTTTTATAGGTTTTAATTAGGTTTAGTTAATTAATTTAGAATTTTAAATTTTAAATTTAAAAAGTTTAAAATTAATTAATTATTAATATAAATTAATGTAGTTTTGTTTAGTTTTTGGCTGATAAGCTTTTGGTTCCTTATACTTTTTCTTAAAAAATTCATTTGTATGATTCAAATTTAAGATTGGCTAACAAATGAATGATTCTATTTTTAAATTACATGAGAATATTATTTATTTCCAACGTCCAAAGTTAATTGGCAAACTATCATAAGGAAATAAAAATATGGTATCTTTACATATCTTTATATTTGTTCTCCTCAATGACATAATTGCCAACAAAATAAGCATTTTTATCTCTGCTAAAGAAATAAGTGGCAACAAAATTACATTTTAATCACTGCTAATTGAACTTCACCACTGGTATGGTGATTATCTACAATGTTGCCTCCGACATAGTTCCATTACCACTGATGTTGAGATAGTTTTCTTCATCCACTCTCTGCTCTCATTTTAAGGTGCCAATGAGTCCCAGTGTTGTAAGCATCCTGACCCTAGCCTCCTTCCTCTAAGCCAAAATATTCTATAAACTAAAATATAAGTCCAATCATTTAACTACCAACCAAACTGTTGGTGGGTCTCCAATATCAAGTGGGGCCCACACAACTTAAATAAAAAAAAAGAGTAAAAGAGTTAACAAAAGGATAAGAGATAAAAATTTAATACTGAAAGAGTCATTTAAAATAAAAGAAAATAGATAAAAACCAAAATAATTTATATTATATATGAGAACAAAAAATTATTTTTTTGTTGTCTAAAAAAATTTATTGAAGTCGTCTAACATTTTTTGTAGTCCTTATAATATTTTAAGAGTTTTTTTTCTCTTTAAAACATTAACAAACCAGAATTTTATTTATGGCATCATCACCCAACTCAATTATTTTATATATCTTTATCTTGTATATATATTATGCTAAAAAATAATTAAATATATATTAAAATTAATTGTTAATATATTTATATATAAATTTATATAGTTAAATTTAATTTTAATAAATATTATATATTTTAATATATTTCTAGTATGATTGTATTTTAAATTATATAATATCTTTAATTTTGTTGGAAACTTGTATTTTGTGAAAAAGAAAAAGATTTTTTATTCATTTACAAAATATTTTATGAAATTTGCTGAAAATATTGCGGAAAATAAAGTTTGTAAATTTTATAACAAATTTTTTACTATTGAAATCAAAATAATAAAATTTGCAGTAAAATTTGAGAAAAAGTAAATTCACAACTAATTTTGTAATATTTTTTTAAAAAAATTCTTATCAAGATATTTTATACTAGATAAAGAATAATTGTCAAGATGTTTTTTATATGGACTCCAATTAAAATAAGTTCGTCTAACCTTATATTTCTGATTTGGATTATATTGTCAAATTTAAAGCCATTTTTAAGGTTTCATTTCAAGGAATTAAGGTAAAACTCATCATATGCAACTCTTGAATCTTTGAAGGTTGCATTTTATTTTTTTCATGATTCATTGAAGTGGAAAACTATTTAGCAGGTGTTAATATGGTAGAAGTTAGATTTTTTTTTCTTTTTGAATATTAGTTTTCCTCTTAAAAAAATATAAATTTTTTAATTTTTCATTATTATGATTGTGCAAAAAATTGAATATATATCTTGTAAAATATGTAAAAAAAATTAGAAAAATAAATATTAAAATTTAAAATATTGTTATTAATTTATAAAAATACAATGATATAATACTTATCGAATATTCTATTTTTTTGCACAATATAAAAAGTTTAATTAAATAAACAATGGAATATAGAATAATATTAAATTAAATAAACAAAAAATATCTTATATAATAAAAATGCAAATGATAAAAATTGAACTTGGATACTTTAAATAAAATATAAAATAATTAAACCAATTGAACTATCTATTTTTTTATGAAAACAACAGTACTAATTTTTTAATGAAAAATTTGAGAGGCTATGCTTATTACAATTTCGCTAGTCGGTTAAGCTGAAGGTTGTACATCGAAGACTCATTGGCAGTGTGCAGTGCGTGACTGCGTGTATATATTTGAAGGTTTCGTCTTCCTCTATCATTCTCTCTCTCTCACATAGTCACATTTTCTCCTTTTCTTTCAAAAAGAGGCAAATTTTAAAATGGCGTGGTTGGGGTTAGTATTCTTCTTCTTCCTTTTCTATCATATTGTGTTTTTACATTTTTTCACATAGTCACATTTTCTCCTTTTTACATAATTTATTTTTGTTTGCAGCAAAATTACATTATTCTGCAAGATCGTGGCGGCCATTGCTGCTTTTGGTTACAAACCGGCTGAAATGTTCATTAATTACTATGTGTTTGCAGAAGAATCTTCTAACTGGGAAATAATTTAATCAATAAAAAATAATTTATTAGAAAATATTTTAGTAAAAAAATATAATAATAAAAAATAAAATTTTTGTTAATGGGTATTTTTTTAAAAAATAATTTATTTTTTCTTAAAAAATGGATAAAATTAACATTATTTAACACAAAAAATTTAAAAAGGATTAAAGAAAAGGTTTTTTAAAAGTTAGAATGGAAAGAAATGTACATTTATAAAATAGAAGGGATGGGAGTATCATTTTAACATTTCGCAGAAGAGGGGAGTGGAATTTTCCCTTAATATTATTCATAGTCTTAGTTTCAATTCACTCATACTCCCTCGTTTTAATTATTTATCAGATAGTTAAGTCAATAGAGATTTTCTTTGCTTTTTCATTCTCATTTTCCGTTAAGATTTATAGCTGACAAGATATTTTGCATGAATTAACAAATTTGTTAAAATTGTACGTAATTTTAGTTATTAGAAAAATCCTACTAGCTACCTCAAGGAACGAGCTGAGTTTGCATTGACAATTATTATTATTATTATTCACGTATATTTTAAAAGTAAAAGTAAATTTTAATTTCAATACAGATAATAAAATAGACCGGTAGCTAGTAGTGCGATACATTATTAACGTTTTGAATTCAAAAAACACTTCTATATATTTTAAATGAGTAAAGCTAGGAACCAAAAGCATATCAGCCAAAACCCAGCCAAATACCTTTGGATGAATTCAAAATCTCTACGAGTTAATATATATGGATGTTTCTTCTACTAAGTATCAGAATGTTTCTTTTTCATATTAAATGGATGTTCTTTTATATATTTTTCGAATTTGTGATTGTTGGAGGTGGATAGGTTAATGTGAGAAAAAAGAGGAAGGTTTTTATAGGTTTTAATTAGGTTTAGTTAATTAATTTAGAATTTTAAATTTTAAATTTAAAAAGTTTAAAATTAATTAATTATTAATATAAATTAATGTAGTTTTGTTTAGTTTTTGGCTGATAAGCTTTTGGTTCCTTATACTTTTTCTTAAAAAATTCATTTGTATGATTCAAATTTAAGATTGGCTAACAAATGAATGATTCTATTTTTAAATTACATGAGAATATTATTTATTTCCAACGTCCAAAGTTAATTGGCAAACTATCATAAGGAAATAAAAATATGGTATCTTTACATATCTTTATATTTGTTCTCCTCAATGACATAATTGCCAACAAAATAAGCATTTTTATCTCTGCTAAAGAAATAAGTGGCAACAAAATTACATTTTAATCACTGCTAATTGAACTTCACCACTGGTATGGTGATTATCTACAATGTTGCCTCCGACATAGTTCCATTACCACTGATGTTGAGATAGTTTTCTTCATCCACTCTCTGCTCTCATTTTAAGGTGCCAATGAGTCCCAGTGTTGTGAGCATCCTGACCCTAGCCTCCTTCCTCTAAGCCAAAATATTCTATAAACTAAAATATAAGTCCAATCATTTAACTACCAACCAAACTGTTGGTGGGTCCCCAATATCAAGTGGGGCCCACACAACTTAAATAAAAAAAAAGGAAATAAAGGAAAGAAAGTGGCATAAGCCACGAGAGGTGAGAGAGAGAAGCTTCATTCATTTTTGAATGAAAAGAGAGAACAGAGAGTTCTTCGGTGCAAAGGAGAAGAGAAAATTTGCGGGAAAAGGGCATATCAACCTTGATCACATTGACTTGGTAAACTTGCTTCATTTCTTATGAAATTTTAGTATGTTATTCCTGGTGTAGAGATGAACATTAGGATATAACTTATTTGTTGTATTGCCTTCTCTTTTGCCTGATTTGAGATACCCATTTTTGTGGAGGGTTTATGTTGATTCCACCGATTTTGGTGATGTATTTTGTTGATTGTTGAGATGCCCTAGTGTCACTAGGAAGACTGTTTGTGTACCCATTATTCTGATAGTGGAAGATTTTTCTGGACTAGGTCCCGTGGGTTTTTTGTCCCTCTTTTGGGGGTTTTCCCACGTTAAAATTCTGGTGTCTGATTATTTAATTTTTGCCATTATATTTATGCTGTTTGGAGTATCTTTGGTGTTGCCCATTTAATTGCACAAGTTGTGGGAAAATTATTTTTGGTGCTTCCGCTGTTAGACAGGTTCTTGGTTTAAACCTGTGTTGAGTTTTCCCAACAAAGTGGTATCAGAGCTTTGGTTGTTTATTTCTGTGCTGATTAAATGGAGGAAAATACTCATGGACCGAATATGGTCAAACTGAATTCCCAAAATTATTCAATTTGGAAGACCCTCATGGAAGATATGCTGTATAGCAAGGACTTGTATGATCCTGTAGAGGGAGATAAATCCAAAGGTACTAAATCCGATGCTGAATGGAAGAAACTGAATCGGAAGGCAGTTGCTTTGATTAGGCAATGACTTGATCTTAGTGTGTATCCACATGTTGACACCGAAACGAATGCTGAGAAGATGTGGAAGAAATTGAAAGAGTTATATGAGAGGAAGAATGTGCAAAACAAAGCATTCTTGATTAGGAAGCTTGTTAATATGAAGTATGTTGAAGGTAAATCAATGCCGGAGCACTTGAGCATTTTTCAGGAAATGGTGAACCAACTGACAAATAATGAAATCACTTTGAATGATGAGTTGCAAGCCTTGTTGTTGTTGAGCTCTTTGCCTGATAGTTGGGAAGTTCTGGTTGTGACACTGACTAACTCAGCTCCAAATGGGAAGTTGACGTTAGCAATGGTTAAAGAGAGTATGTTGAATGAAGAAGCCAGAAGAAGAGAGCGAGGTTTGACTAATGCCTCCTCTCAATCAGAAGCACTTGTTTCAAAGTCACGGGGGGAGAAGTCAAAGTAGAAAACCTCACAGTTCTGACAGGTCAAAGAGTCGAAGTAAGTCAAGAGGAAAGTACAGGCCAAGAAAGGAGTTCACTTGTCACCATTGTGGCAAGCCGGGGCATATCAAGAGGTATTGTAGGTTCTTGAAAAGAGAACAATCAAGGGGAAGAAATGAAGACAAAGGTAAAGATAGTGATAAAGAAACTGCTGCTATTGTTTATGAAGATGTTCTTATCACATATGATGAAAATTATATGAATCTTGTCTGTGATGATTCCACTTGGATTATGGACTCTGGTGCCTCATGTCATGTCACCCCCAAACATGAGTTTTTCACTTCTTATACTGCTGGAAATTTTGGCAAGATCAAATTGGGAGATAAAGGAGTGTGTGATATCATTGGTATGGGTGATATGTGGCTTGAAACTAATATGGGATGCAAGTTGCAGTTGAAGAATGTTAGGCATGCGCCAGATATGCAGTTCAATCTCATTTCAGTGAAGGCATTGGATCAAGAGGGGTATTGCACTTCCTTTGGTAGTGAAAAATGCAAGATTACCAAAGGAGCTCTCATTGTTGCTAGAGAAGATAATAGTCTCACTACTCTCTACCGGTTGCAAGCAAAGTTGTGCAAAGAAGATGTGAATGTAGCTGATGATTCCTCTTCTGATTTGTGGCATATACGTCTTGGTCACTTGAGTGAGAAAGGACTAAGCGTATTGGCCAAGAAGCGCTCACTTCCAGTGAAAGGTACAACTTTAAATACTTGCACTCATTGTTTTGTTGGAAAGCATGCTAGAGTATCATTTCATAATTCTGGACCTCATAGGAGATCACATGTTCTAGATTTAGTTCACACTGATGTTTGCACTATGGATGCTAAGACACTAGGTGGTGCATCATATTTTGTTACTTTTATTGATGATTATTCTCGAAAAGTGTGAGCTTTTGTTTTGAAATCTAAAGACCAGGTGCTCGGAATCTTCAAATACTTTCATGCAAGTGTTGAAAGAGAAACAGGAAGAAAATTGAAATGTGTTCGAGCAGATAATGGTGGTGAATACAGGGGTCCATTTGAAGAGTATTGTAAAGAACATGGGATCAAGCTTGAGAAGACGGTTCCTAAGACTCCTCAACATAATGGAGTTGCTGAGAGAATGAATCGCACTATCAATGATAGAGTCAGGTGTATGCTCTCTCATGCAAAGTTGCCTAAATCCTTTTGGGGTGAAGCGATGAGGACTGCAGTAGATTTGATCAACCTTTCTCCTTCTGTTCCACTTAATGGTGATGTTCTAGAGAAAGTTTGGAGAGGGAAAGATGTCTCCTATAATCACTTGAGAGTGTTTGGCTGCAGGACTTTTGTTCACATTCCAAGAGATGAAAGGTCTAAACTTGATGGGAAGTCAAAGCAGTGTATCTTCATGGGTTATGGTCACGAATACTTTGGTTACAATGGTCACGAAGACTTTGGTTACAGATTATAGGATCCAGTGAGCAAGAAGATAATTATAAGCCGAGATGTAATTTTTCTTGAAGACCAAACTATTGAAGATCTTGAGAAGACAAATAAGCCAACAGTAACTATTAGACGTTCTGTTGATGATGAACCTGGTCCTTCCACTAGACCTCCTGTTGATGGGGGAGATGTACAAGTTGATAATGATGGTGATGATTTGCATGATGAACCTGCACCTCAACCTGAGGTGCCAGATGTTGAAGTTTCACCTGAACCACCAGTTGAGCCTGAATTAAAAAGATCTACTAGAGAGCGTCATCCTTCTCAAAAATACTCTCCTCATGAGTATGTGATGAACACTGAGACTGGGGAGCCAGAAAGCTACCAGGAGGCTATGTCTGATGAGCATAAAGCTTGGATTGGCGGCTAGCTTGAATTTAGAGGTTGAGCAGCTTGATGTGAAGACTGCATTCCTTCACGGTGACATAGATAAGGAAATCTATATGGAGCAACCAGAGGGTTTCGAGGTTAAAGGAAAGGAGCACCTTGTATGTAAGTTGAAGAAGAGCTTATATGGGTTGAAGCAAGCGCCAAGGCAATGGTACACGAAGTTTGATTCCTTCATGGAAGGTCATGGGTACAGTAAGACTTCTTCTGATCATTGTGTATATGTTAAGAAATTCTCTGATGGTGATTTTATAATTCTCTTGCTTTATGTTGATGACATGTTGATTGTTGGTCATGATACTAAGAAGATTGAAAGTCTTAAGAAAGACTTGAATAAATCCTAGATAAACCACTATTTTATGATTTATTTTGTATTGAATTGAGTAGATTTTATCCATTATTCTCACACTTATTCATATAATTTGCATGTTTTACATTTTCCTTCCTAATTTTGTGCTATGATTGACAGAAGTATATTGAGAAGGTTTTAGAGAGGTTTAGCATGAGTAATTCCAAACCTGTTAGTACTCCACTTGCTAGTCATTTCAAGCTGAGTTCGCAGCAATGTCCTACAAGTGAGAAAGAGAAAGCAGAAATGAGGAAGATTCCATATGCATCTGCAGTTGGCAGTTTGATGTATGCTATGGTTTGCACCAGGCCGGATATTGCTCATGCAGTTGGAGTTGTTAGTCGGTTTCTCTCTAATCCTGGCAAGGAACACTGGCAAGCAGTGAAGTGGATTCTCATATACCTTAATGGTACTTCCAGAGTTTGTTTATGCTTTGGAAGTGGCCAACCTGTGTTGGATGGTTACACAGATGCAGATATGGCTGGGGATCTTGATTCAAGGAAGTCTACTTCTGGTTATATGATGACTTTTGCAGGGAGAGCTGTGTCGTGGCAATCTCGACTTCAGAAATGTGTTGCTTTGTCTACTACAGAGGCAGAATACATTGCTGTTGTTGAAGCTTCTAAGGAACTCTTGTGGATGAAAAAATTTCTACAAGAGTTAGGCATCAATCAAGAGAAGTTTGTGTTATTTTGTGACAGTCAGAGTGCTATCCATCTCAGCAAGAATCCGACATTTCATTCTAGATCGAAGCACATAGAGGTGAGGTATCATTGGATACGTCAAGCACTTGAGATAAAGTCATATGCACTTGAAAAGATCCATACTGATGATAATGGTTCAGATATGATGACTAAGAGTTTACCTGCAGTGAAGTTTGATTACTGCAAAGAGAAGGCGGGTTTGGTGGAGCAGCCTGTCCCCACTTGAATTGGTGAGGGGGAGATTTGTTGGTGGGTCCCAATATCAAGTGGGGCCCACACAACTTAAATAAAAAAAAGAAAATAAAGGAAAGAAAGTGGCATAAGCCACGAGAGGTGAGAGAGAGAAGCTTCATTCATTTTTGAATGAAAAGAGAGAACAGAGAGTTCTTCGGTGCGAAGGAGAAGAGAAAATTTGGGGGAAAAGGGCATATCAACCTTGATCACATTGACTTGGTAAACTTGCTCCATTTCTTATGAAATTTTAGTATGTTATTCCTGGTGTAGAGATGAACATTAGGATATAACTTATTTGTTGTATTGCCTTCTCTTTTGTCTGATTTGAGATACCCATTTTTGTGGAGGGTTTATGTTGATTCCACTAGTTTTGGTGATGTATTTTGTTGATTGTTGAGATGCCCTAGTGTCACTAGGAAGACTGTTTGTGTACCCATTATTCTGATAGTGGAAGATTTTTCTGGACTAGGTCCCGTGGGTTTTTTGTCCCTCTTTTGGGGGTTTTTCCACGTTAAAATTCTGGTGTCTGATTATTTAATTTTTGCCATTATATTTATGCTGTTTGGAGTATCTTTGGTGTTGCCCATTTAATTGCACAAGTTGTGGGAAAATTATTTTTGGTGCTTCCGCTGTTAGACAGGTTCTTGGTTTAAACCTGTGTTGAGTTTTCCCAACACAAACAGAGTAAATTTTAGAGATATTAGTAACTTAATTAGAGATAGATGTGAATAATTTCTATTGTTAGTTACCACAATGTGTTAGTTTCTTGATACATATTATCCTATATATAGTGTGTATCTCTAATGTAAATCTAAATCTCACCATTAATAAAATTCAATTCTAGCTTTCTATCAATTTTTCCTTCATTTATCCATAGATCATAACAATAAATGAATATCATAATACTTTTCATATCTCTGCTAACAGCATAATTCTAAAGAATATATTCTGTAATTAAACATGTCCAAACATCAATTAACATATGTAGAATGACGAGTGATTCTCGAAGGATATATTGACTTTGTTGAATTTTTTTAATATCTTATTCACCAAAGCCTTTGTGAGAATCCCAATTATATCTGTCCCAAGCAAACACAGTTAACAACAAAATTAACACATTGACCATTCTCACTAACCACCATTCTCCAATGTAACCATGATCTCATTATAGTTAAAAATTCATTCTCACAAAAGGGTAGAGCCTTTATCATAACTCTCACCAATCACCACAACCACAAAGATCAATAAATAGGACTAATATAATTATGTAGATTTTAAGCATCAACTATATTTTTAAAACAAACAAATAAAAAAACAAAAATAATGAACACCAAAAGAAAGGAAACATTGTTAATTAGATGGTATTCTAAACAAAATAATGTAACTATAGCAGCATTTTTTTAGGATAAAAACAATTTGTATATAAACTCCACACATCCACAATAAGGAATGATTTAAAATTGAAGCTGTGATAATTGAAACATATCTATTTACAGACCGAAAAAAACAGCATATTTTCAAGTGAACTTCTCTTGTACTTATTATATTAAAGGTTCACAATTTAATTTAGTATTGAAAGAAAGATATTTAGTTCAGTTGAAAAAAAAGAAGCAGCAAAATAAAAATCATTAGTCACTCCCAAAATCTTCAAGGGCAGTAGCAAATGCCACGTCTTTTTCATATGCCTCTCATAATCCTTTTCTGAAAAGTTTAAAAAATATCAATATTTATTCAGAAAATAAATTTAAAAAATATCAATAAATTTTTAGCACCATACTAATATTCTTAAATTTCATATTAATTCAGATGTGATATCACCCCTTCTACATGCAACCATAGCAAGATAAATTATAAATAATGATACAATGCAATGTGAATTAGCGTGTTACTACACAATCAACTAATATATCATGCAAACATGCACCAGTAGCAATTATTGTTTATTAATTGATTTAAAATTAAAAAAAAAAAACAAGATACGAACGGTGACCAAATTATAAGTTAATTTTCATTTAACAAATTTAATCATTTGGAGTTTGAACATTAATTAATACTTCATTCATTCATTTTTTTATCACTTTGCACTAAGAATCTTAATTAGAATCACTAATAAAGAGATATAATTAGTATATTTTTTAATACTTTTATAAACTAAAAGCATAATGATACTTCAACAATAAATCATGAAAAGAAAAATGAGTTACAAATAATAAGGAACTAAGGGAATAATATAGAGCCACACAAACCCAAGAGATAGAAACCTATTAACATTCTAAAAACTTGCCGCAAAAACGTTATTTTGTTGCTTAATAGAAATCTATCAATTTCTTTGACTTCTATGTTTCTTTTAGCAATGATTGGATGATTAAATGATTCATTTTTGTTTACTCATTTAGTATTTGATATTTATCATCTCATTATCTTGTTACCCACACTTCATTCTATAGTGATTATTTGTAAGTAAATACATAAGAAATGATTTATGCAAACATTTCTTATTTAATTTTTCTTCTTTTACCTGCAAATGACTTTGGATAGAATGAAGGAAAGACTATTAATTTGTAGACAAAACACATACATAGAAAAAAAAGATCAATATCCCATGAAAAATAAAGTCATTCTAATTTCATTATACATGTATATTAAGGAAAAGTTATCAGAAGTACTTCTTTTATGATAGTGGCAATATTAAGTCTGTGCAATTTATTCGGTGAATATTATAAAACCTTTGATGCTAGAATAATTTCACTTGATTAGCATTATTTGGATTTCCAATAGCCACAGTTTTTATTATTCTGGTATGAACAAAAATTCTTTAAAATAATGAGACAGAATGTTCATTTTAGAATTCTAAAAGAAAGATGCTTACATGCTGGTTACATGCACAGATTAATGCACATGAAAATACTCAGGAATTCGACAATCATAGGTTAAAAGAACTCTTTCAAGCTTGTTCTCGTGTAAATGGAAATTACTAATGTTAGTTTTTGAAAATTTGGAAGGAAAAATACTTTTTAACCAATCAGTGTTAAAAAACTAATATTAGAAATTGTTCAGGTGAAATTAACAGTGTTCTGTAAGGATTTTCACATGAAAATCTCAACATATAAAGCTACTCATTCATTAAAAAATATGCAGCCACTGTATATTTAATATGCAGCTCAAATCTCCATCACTTAATAATATTTCTTCTTTTTAATTAGTTAATTATTTGAATATTTATTCAATCCACAATTCAAAATTCGCAGCTAGAATACAATATAAATAACACCATATCACATGGTAACGATTATTATACTTAAAATTAAACAATAAATTACCATAATTCAATTACATTTTCAAATTTTAAAGGTAAAGAACAATACTTGGGAGAATATATCTTGCAAGCTCCTATACACTAAATTGAAATCCATGATCAACAGAAATTATCTGCAAAGTTTATGTGATAAAAAAAAGTGGGTTAAACACAATAAAAAGGAGGATCATTAAAAGAATCTCTTCCTTATAAATTCACTCATTTGCAAAATTCACTCATAAATCCTAAAAGAATCTCTTCCTCATACAAAAAACGATCACGCAGATAGAAAATACAGAACACAGAATAAAAAAAGCATCTTTTTTCATAAATTGAGAAGTTCTTTTATCTTTTGATTGAAAATCTTAAAAGTTCTTTTCCGTCATCAATAAGTAAGGCACAACTATAACCCATTGACGAATGGATTTTCTATTGGTAAAGAAATTCACAAAAATATATAATCGCGTTGTAAGTATAGTTTCTAAACCAATAGAAAATCCTTTCGTACAAAAGTTTTGGTTGCCACAAGTAACAAACCCCTGATAAAATTGATAACCGAAATATTGAAATCTCGCGTCGTCTTCTCAAGGAATTGCAGGGAGGTGTTCTTATTATTGGTTATGCAAAGGTAAATTTTGGGGTTTTCAAAAGGGTTGAACAAGTAATTTAATTGACAAGAAAAATAAATTAATAATTAAGGAAGAACTCTTGGCAAGGTATGAGACTGTAATTCCTATCCTAATTATCCTTATTAGGTGTGTTGAAATCGGGTTTTAATCCCACTTAGTTATTCTTTATTAAATAAAAGAAAGTCAAGTGGACTAATTAAATTGATCCTCAACTCCTAGTTAACTTTCAGAGCGATCCAATTCAATTAGCAATTGCCAATTTCAACCACTGCTTTATTTCGACAACTCAAGCGTTACCAATTACTCAACCAAAGTCAAGAAGAGAAAATATAAATTAAAACATCAATTGAGAATAATTAATAAAAGAAGTAATAAGTCTGAAATACCTCAAATTATATTAATTAAGAAAATCCTAACATAAAAAGTTCATAAGCCAATCTGGCAACATAAGTCAAACACGAATAAAAGCATTGAGGTAAATAAAAGCATAAAAAGAATCAAAATAAAGAAATATTGAACCTGATATAAAGAACAAATAAATCCTAAATCCTTTAAGAGGAATCCTAATCCTAAGACCTAAGAGAGAGAGGTCTAAAATTGTGAATTAATTCCTTAATTGTTCGCTCTCTATGAATGAATGGATCCAGCCACTTAATAGTCTCCAATCTGTGTTTTTTGGGCTTGGATCTGGACCAAAAAAGGGTCCAGAAATCGCTAGGGGCGACTTCTGTAAATTATGCAGATCGCGCACATCACACGTCTGCTTGGGTCACGCAGTCGCGTCATTTGGAGTTTTGCTCTTCCATGCGGCCGCGTCAGTCATGTGCCCGCGTCAGTTGTGTTTCGCGTAGCACGCGTTCGCGTCATGCACGCGTTTGCGCAGATGCCAGTTTGCGTAAGGCACGCGTTCGCGTCGTCTATGCGTTCGCGTCGCTGCCAGTTTCTTTAACAACTCCATTTTGTGCTTCTCTTGCCGAGGAGTTGGTGAAAATGACAGAACAGGTGAGTTAGATTCTTGTGTGTGCTACTTACTGCTCCTCTTGCATGTCAGTTGTCATTAACCATGACATGCATCTCCACCCTGCAGTGTGAAAAGTTGCGTGGGGAGGCTGCTGTGTTACCTGGTTTACGATCAGAGCTGGAGGCACTGAGGAGGAGGCACTCTGCTGCGTTGGAGTTGATGGGTGAACGTGATGAAGAGGTATTTTTCTCTCTGCAACTCCTTCTTTCTTCCAGAAAATCTAAGAAATCAAATATAGGAATAATCTCAGACAAGCTTGGGTCTGAAAATGATGTTTAATCCATAGTTATTTATATAGGCATCAGACTTTGTTATATCCTAACTGTCCTATTTCCTTTTCATTACTTTTTTTTTTTTTGAAATAAAGAATACTATCTAAAAGAAGTTGAATGTGATTAGTTGGAGGAACTTCGTGCGGATATTGTTGACTTGAAGGAAATGTACAGAGAACAAGTCAACCTGCTTGTCAATCAGGTATTTGCTAAATCCAAGTGTTTTGGTCCGTAGATGGCATAGTTACTTTATGTCACTTCCTTCCTATCAGAATGCTTTCCCTTCTCTAACTCTGATGCATACCTTTACAGATCCAGAGAATGAATCCATCAATGGGTAACACCAATTTTTCTGAAGGTGCAGCTGGTTTAACATAAAGGGTAATTTCCAGCAACTGTTTGAGATAGCCGTGCATTTGAAGTTGAGTTACCGTAATGGTATATTGAGGATCAATGCCTTTGATCGACCAATTCAAGCTTTTAAGTCTTAATTGATGGAATTTGTATGTTGTATATCTGGGCAAGAGATATATACTGAAGGTGTCATGCACCCTTGTTAAATATAATTTGTATTATGACTTGGTGAAACGTTGTATAGTCAATCTCCTTATACTACATTCAAACTATTAGAAATCCTGAGAATATTTTTCCCGAGATAGTTAATCATACAGGGATTTTTTGGGGTGTGATGTTCCAAATAAAACATATATTCGTTGAACTCGATTTGTGCTTTTGCTCATTAGAAATCACAATTCAAAATTTTAGTCGTTTGGTTTGAACAAATAGTATTTCCCCGTACGATTTCATGTTTATTATCTTTACTAAGTCTTGGGTTTAACTTTGTGGAATAAAAAATTGGATTGAGAAATAATGGCATGTAGGTTAAAATTCAACTTGGTAGCAAGCATCAATGTTCCATGTGTTGTGATAAGTTAAAAAATATGGAATGTGGATGACTATTTATAGGCGGCTGTTTTTTCCTATGAAGAAGTGATGCTCTTAAACCAGGCTGTTTTTTCCTATGTTTTTTCCTATGAAGAAGTGATGCTCTTAAGCCAAATTAACATTAAATAAAATTTGAAATATTCAATGCTTTACCTCACTGGTATAAGACAATGAACGTACATGAACAAGCAATAATAAATTATATTAATACTAGATTTTCTATTTATAATTTCTTATTTTATATTTATTATATCTTCCTTAATTATTTATTTTACAACACCTTATCAGCACGAGACTGATCAAATTTTTAGGTAGACTTAGGTAACAAATTTTCATTATGTCAAAACTCTCTCATCTTGAATTCAATGCTCTTGATATATCTGGAAACAATTATTTATCATGGATATTAGATGCTGAAATCCATCTTGATTCAATGGATCTTAGAGATACCATTAAGGCTGAAAATAATGCATCTCAGAAGAATAAAGCCAAAGCCATGATTTTTCTTCGTCGTCATCTTAACGAAGGATTGAAAAATGAATATCTCACATTAAAAGATCCTGCAGATCTTTGGAAAGACCTTAAAGAAAGGTATAATCATCAGAAAACGGTGATACTTCATCAAGCTCGATATGAATGGACGCACTTGCGTTTACAAGATTTTAAATCCATAAATGAATATAATTCTGCAATGTTTCGAATCACCTCACGAATGAAATTATATGGGGAAAAGATCACTGATCATGATATGTTGGAGCAAACTTTCTCAACCTTCCATGTCTCGAATGTGCTCCTGCAGCAGCAGTATCGAGAAAAAAGGTTTAAAAAATATTCTGAATTAATTTCTTGCCTTCTTGTTGCTGAACGCAACAATGAGTTGCTATTGAAAAATCATGAAGCGCGCCCAGCTGGCGCCGCGCCATGTTCTGAAGTAAATGCGGCAAATTACCCCAGAAGAGGTAAATGGCAAGCTTTTAATAACAAAAAAAATTATGGAAGGAAAAGGAATTATATTCAAAAGAGATGATCTCACCAGAAGTGGGATAAAAAAAGAAATATCGGGCAGAATAAATCAACAAAGGATAAGTATTTCCGTTGTGGTGGAAAGGGCCATTGGTCACGTACATGTCGTACTCTAAGGCACCTAGTCGATCTTTACCAGGTATCTTTGAAAAAGGACGACAAGGGAAAAAGAATCAAATTTTGTTTCACATGATGCTGAAAATTCCACCACTCATTATGATGTATCTGATTTCTTTGAGGATCCTGAAGGAAATATTGGTCATTTGATCAATGATGGAATAGTTTAATGTGTGAGATTGTTAAGTATTCATGTAAATAAATAATGTAAAGAACTTATTGTTAAGTTTTATTTTCTATGTATTTAAGTTTTAAATATGATGAAGTATTAATGTTTATGAATTTTGAAATCATTAAATATGTCATGTTTTAAAATAAAATTTTAGTATATGACATTATTTTTATGTGTAGTATTTCTTAGAAAAATAATTCTGATCAATTATTCAATTTAACTGTGCATAATACTCATTTTATTATTATTTGTCTTTGAAAAGAATGGCAAGGATATGTAATGAAGATGTATGCCTTGCGGATAGTGCAAGTTCGCACACCATTCTCAAAAGTGATATATATATTTTACCCATCTTGTGCCAAAAGAAGAATGTGTTAATACTATTATTGACTCGTGCAATATGATTGAAGGCTCCGGAAGAGCTATAATTTTATTTTCCGGAGGAACAAAATTCATAATAAATAATGCACTGTTGTCTACAAAGTCTTGAAGAAACTTGTTGAGCTTTAAAGATATTTGCCGAAATGGATATCATATTGAGACTATGAATGAGGGAAGTTATGAGTATTTATGCATCATAACTCATGATTTAAATAAGAAAGTTATATTAGAAAAATTACCCTCACTTTCATCTAGGTTATATTATACCAAGATTAGTGCAATTGAATCACATGCCACTGTAAACCAGAAGTTTACTAGCCCAAATGAATTCATAACTTGGCACGACCGATTAGGTCATCCGTAAACAACCATGATGAGGAGAATTGAAAACTCTCATGGACATTCACTAAAGAACCAGAAGATTCTTAAATCTAGTGAATTTTGTTGTGCTGCATGTTCTCAAGGAAAGTTAATTTTAAGGCCATCACCAGTAAAGATTGGATTTGAGTCCCCTGAATTTTTAGAAAGGATTCAAGGTGATATATGTGGACCTATTCATCCACCATGTGGATCTTTTAGATATTTTATGGTCCTAATAGACGCATCTTCAAGATGGTCACATGTGTGCTTATTATCTTCTCGCAACCTGGCGTTTGCGAGATTACTGACTCAAATTATTCGATTAAAAGCACAATTTTCAGAAAATCCAATCAAAGCAATTTGTCTTGATAATGCTGGTGAATTTACTTCCTAAGCTTTTAATGCTTATTGTATGGCTAATGGAATAAGTGTTGAACATCCAGTAGCTTATGTTCACATACAAAATAGGTTAGTAGAATCGTTTATTAAACGCCTCCAAGTAATTGCTAGACCCTTGCTTATGAGAACAAATCTCCCAACCTCGGTTTGAGGGCATGCTATTTTACATGCCGCAACACTTATTCGTTTGAGGCCAACAAGTTATCATCAGTTCTCTCCTATGCAATTAGCTTTTGGCCAGCAGCCAAATATTTTCCATTTAAGAATATTCGGGTGGTGCAATATATGTTTCCATTACACCACCTAATCGCACCAAAATGGGACCCCAAAGAAAATTGGGGATATATGTTGGATATGATTCTCCCTCTATAGTGAGGTATCTTGAGATACAGACTAGAGATGTATTTAAAGCCCGGTTTGCGGATTGTCATTTTGATGAATCAAAATTTCTAATATTAGGGAGAGAGAATAAGCTTCCTGAAAAGGAACTTAATTAGAATGCATCATCGTTGATGTATTTAGATCCTCGATCAGGGCAATGTGAACTAGAAGCTCAAAAGATTATACATTTGCAAAGAATAGCAAATGAATTGCCTGATACATTTTTCGATACAAAGAGAATAACCAAATCTTATATACCAGCGAAAAATACCCCGATTCAAATTGATGTCCCAGTAGGACAAGTAGCCACTGAAGCAAATTCACGCCAGAAGCGTGGCAGGCCTGTCGGTTCCAAAGACAAAAATCCTCGAAAGAGAAAAGAGATAAATATTATTCCTGTTGAAAAAGACATAGTAGAGACACCTGCAGTTGTCCAAAATTTTGATTTAACTCCAGAAGACGTTCAAGTACCTGAAAATTGTAAAAATGACGAGATCTCGATAAATTATGTCTTTACAGAAGAGAAATGGGATCGAAATAAGACAATTGTCAATAAAATATTTGCATATAACGTGGCATTAAATATCATGCATGAAAGTAAGGATCTTGGCTGATGTCGACAAAGAAATGATTGGCCAAAATAGAAAGAAGCTATGAAGGCTAAATTAGACTCACTTGCAAAACGTGAAGTCTTCAGACCTGTAGTCCATACACCAGAGGATGTAAAACCTGTTGGATACAGGTGGGTATTTGTGAGAAAACGAAATGAGAAAAATGAAGTTGTGCGCTACAAAGCCCGACTTGTGGCACAATGTTTTTCACAAAGACCCGATATAGATTATGAAGAAACGTATTCCCCTGTAGTGGATGCGATAACATTGCGTTATTTGGTCAATTTATCTGCATATCATAAACTACATATGCATTTAATGGATGTGATAACAGCCTATTTATACGACTCATTAGATCGGGATATCTATATGAAAGTCCCTGAAGGACTAAAGATATCTAAACCATCCAATGAATATTCGCAAGGGTTATACTCAGTCAAATTGCAAATATTTTTATATGGTCTAAAGCAATCTGGATGAATGTGGTATAATCGTGTTACTGAGTATCTGGCCAAAAATGGTTTCAAGAATGATGATATATGCCCGTGTGTTTTCATAAAGAAAACTGCATCTGGATTCATTGTAATTGCTGTGTACGTTGATGATTTAAATATCATTGGGACTCTTGAAGAGATTCCAACAATTATAAAAACTCTAAAAGAAGAGTTTGAGATGAAAGATCTTGGAAAGACTAAATTTTGTCTCGACCTACAGATTGAGCATATAAAAGACGGGATCTTCATTCATCAAACAACATACACAGAAAAGATCTTAAAAAGATTTTATATGGATAAGTCACATCCCTTGAGTACCCCAATAATCGTAAGATCTTTGGATGTGAAAAAGGATCAATTCCACCCTAAAGAAGAAAATGAAGATATCCTTGGTCCTATAGTACCATATCTTAGTGCCATTGGAGCGCTAATGTATCTTGCTAAAAATACGCGATCCGATATATCATTTGCTGTGATTTTACTAGCAAGATATAGTTCCTCTCCAACCAGAAGACATTGGAGTGGAATCAAACAAATCTTTCGATATCTTCATGGGACGGTTGATATGGGATTGTTTTATCCCTATGGATCCAAATCACAACTAGTTGGCTATGCAGATGTCGGATACTTGTCTGATCCACATAAAGGGAGATCTCAAACAGGATACTTGTTCACATATGGTGGTACAGCTATATCTTGGAGGTCCACGAAAAAGACGATTGCTGCAACATCCTCTAATCTTGCTGAAATACTGGCGATTCATGAAGCTAGTCGCGAGTGTTTTTAGCTGAGGAGTCTGATTCAATATATTCTATCATCATGTGGACTGATTGATCATAAGATAGCTCAAACTGTCCTGTTTGAAGATAATACAACATGCATTGCTCAACTTAAGGATGGATACATCAAAGGTGATAGAACAAGACATATTTCTCCCAAATTCTTCTTCACTCATGATCTTCAAAATCAATAGACAATTGATGTCCAACAAATTCGCTCAAGTGACAATCTGACAGATTTATTTACAAAGTTACTCCCAAAATCCTCCTTTGAAAGATTGGTACATGAGATTGGGATGCGCCGATTTCGAGACATTAAATGAGGTCGGCAAGAGGGGGAGACTGTACTCTTTTTTCCTTGGTCAGGTTTTTTTCCATTGGGCTTTTCTTGACAAGGTTTTTAATGAGGCAGTCCCCATCACAAAGGATATTGTACTCTTTTTCCTTCACTAAGGTTTTTCCCACAGGATTTTCCTTTAGTAAGGTTTTAATGATGCAATAATCCTAAATGGTTATTCAAAGGGGAGTGTTGTGATAAGTTCAAAAATGTGGAATGTGGATAACCATTCATGGGCGGCTGTTTTTCCCTATGAAGAAGTGATGCTCCCAAGCCAAATTAACATTAAATAAAGTTTGAAATATTCAATGCTTTACCTCTATAAATAGTGAGGTATGAGACAATAGACGTACAGGAACAAGCAATAATAAAACAATATAATTCCCTTTCTCTTAAACAATATCTCTCTCTTTTACTATAATACATACATATACATATACATATATATATATATATATATTACTTCATACAATATTAAGTAAATACATATATGAATCATTTTTAGTAAGCTAATTATATTAATACTAAATTTTTTATTTACAATTTTTTATTTTATATTTATTATATCTTAATTATTTATTTTACAACACCATGCACTAATAATAATAATATCTTATTCAGGATGTAACAAGCTAAGTTAAATAATATATAGCATTCAATCCAAAGTACACAATTAATTAACAGATTTATAATAATTAATTATTTTTCCTCCTCTTGATGAACCTGTTTCCAGCAGCATCTTCAATGGTACGTCCATAAGCCCAATTACAAACCAAATAGTTAACCATATTAACTGCATCTAAGGCTGTGAAACGGTTTAATCCAACCCATTTAGGCCCAGCTGGATAGGTTAAACGGGCTAGTTCGTTGATCTTTTTATTTTATTTTTTAAAAAATATTTTGACAAAAAATATCACTTTTAGGTCAAAAATCTTTTTTAAAAAATATTTTTTTAGTTGATGAGTTGAATTTTCGGGTCGGATCGGAAAAAATATTGGCAGTGATTTTTTTTGGAAAAAATGAAAAAAAAATAAACGGGCCACCCATTTAGCCCGTGAGCTAGCCCGTTTAACCTGTCATTTTTTCGGGTTAATCGGGCTCAACCCGTTTAGCCCAAAATTTAAACAGACTTAATTTAAAAAAAAAAACCATCCATTTAAATGGATAAACAGGCTGACCCGATGGGTTTGGCCCATTTTGACTGCCAGCAACCATAATGACAAGAACCCAATGATACTCGTTAATATTATCAGAAACTCAACTCTGTTTTCCCTCTTTGGAAGTGATGTCATCCACAATGCTGAATATTAGAGAAGCTAACAAGTTTCCTATGGCACTTCCAAAGCTGAACAAGGCTGCAGCAATGCTTGACATGCTTCTTGGAAACTCAGTCTAATAGAATTCAGATTGGCCTATTGCATTGAATGCTTCTGCAATTCCATTCAAAACATTGTGAGGGATAAGCCACATTGCAGACATGTCCAAAACTGCTTCAGGATTATCAATGTAACGTTCTCTAATTGCTTTCCTCCTTCTAATGTTCTCAACAATGCTGAAACTACCAAGTCCAAGAAGCAGAAGAACAAGCCAATCCCCATTCTGTTCTAGGCACTTATCCTAACTGGTTGAGGTCATAGTGAAGACAGGAAAAGAACCTGCTGGGATTTGGAAGCTTGAAGTTATGTGCCTGTTCATGGTCTTAGCTTGTAGCAAAAAGAATGAGCTTTGGCTATTACTTATCGATAACATGAAACTGCTACTCCATAAGGGAATTACTTTTATTTGCTGTTCTATACCCTAAAGGCATAGGTTAAGCATACCAAAAAAAAATATATTTTTTAATATTATTTATTATAAAAATAAATTTTTTTACATTTTCAATGCATAAAAGTAATAAATAGCATTAAAACATTTTCTTTTATAGTATACTTAATATTTTCGTTTGGTCTGATCAAATAGTGGTAAGCAGTAAAATCAATTGAGAAAAGTCTTATTAATAAAAAAAAACTCATAAATAATTGAATTTGTTTAACCCTTTTTAATTTGTTGATTATTGTTGGGATAGAAACAATGATATTGCACTATACCTTAGTTTATGTTTATAACATGCATGTTTATAAATATAAAGTTTCCTGAACTTTATCTTAACATGAATTCTGTGTGATAAAAAATTTTTTTGATATAATCTTTGATTCGATCCGCAGTATAAGAGTCAAATGAGAACAAATCTCTTCACCAGACCGACTAGAATTCCTATAATATTGGGTAGCCTTTTCATTTTAATCCCAACTAATATGTTCCTAAACACAATAATGCATTTAATAAGAGGGTAAAACTCCGAATATCCCAAAACTTTTAGAAAGTCCATTGCCATAATATACACGCTTTGAACTTGTATTAACTTTGATATTAAAAACAACCAATCCATAACATATCAAGTAAACAAAGCAGCCAACAATTTAATATCTCAGAAAAAAAAATACTGTCAATTAAAAGCTTCATATTTATGGGGGAAATGGTTATCAAAATAGCACCCAAACAGTTCAACCTAAACTATGAAAGAAACAAAATTTGGAAACTTGCAATCAAAGAAAGTCCTAAAAACTTCAAGTGGTCTTATCAGCCTTAGCAGCAGTGGCGGCAGCTTGGCCCCTAAGACGACCGGTCCTCCTTGCAGCAATGAGACCGACCTTTTGGCCGGGTGGAGCATCACGCCTAACAGTACTGGCATGACCAATGTGTTGATGGTTACCTCCACCGTGGGGATGCTCAACTGGATTCATAGCAACACCACGAACCTTGGGCCAGCAGTTCCTCTTGACCCTGAATTTGTGGTAAGCATTACCAGCCTTGAGGAGTGGCTTCTCAGTTCTTCCACCACCCGCAACTTGTCCAATCATGGCCCTGCATCCACTTGGCACAATCTTCTTTGAACCAGATGGTAGCTTGATCCTGCAACAAAAATGAAAAACACATGTAACAATTCTAATTGACCGTGCTTTAACTCAGCCTCCAATTAACAAGTCGATTAATGCTACAACTCAATACACCAAAATCAATTTCTACCTTTTTCAAATAACCATGCTAAAAAGCAACAATGTGTAGGTAACAAACCAAATAGATAGGTTAGCATCACCAGGGTTTAACCTAGAATTTTAACATTTATACAAGCATTTCAAAAGTAAACACAACGATAACTGATTTTGAGATCTAGCTAAAAACAAACTATAAAATGATATCATAGTTAATGCTCAGAACCAGAAAAATAACGTAAAATCACAATTTATATGGAATACCTAGAAGTGTCATTATCGGGGTTGTGGCTGATAACAATGGCGTAATCACCAGATGCCCTGGCGAAGACACCGCGGTCACCGACGTGGTGCTCGACGTTGCAAATGACAGCTCCTTCGGGGATGGATCTGAGTGGCAAAACATTTCCGACGACGAGTGTGGCCTTCTTCCCGCAGTAGATGAACTGGCCGGTGTAGATACCTTCAGCAGCGACGAACAGCTCCGTCTGCTTCTTGTACCTGAATGGGTGGCGGAAAGTCACCTTGGCGAGTGGAGCACCGCGGCCGGGGTCGTGGATGATGTCGGTCACCACACCCTTGAGGTAACCGTTGCGCTCGCCGAAGTCGAGGCTGCGGAACCTGGCGGCGCCCTTGCGGTGATGGGTGTGGGACTTGAAGACGGACCCAGCACCCTTACGCTGTGCGCGGATGACTCTACCCATGGCGGAGAATCTCTCTCTCTCTCACACTCTCTGTATCTGCCGCTAAGGAAGGTGGCAGTAAAGGTGGATTAGGGTTTCTTGTGCGGTTTTTACGTAGAGAAGCGACGCCGTTTTTCCCTTGACCTAATAGGCCTTTTTCCTTTATTATATGTATGTATAAAGCCCAAGATTGTTAAATGTTATTGAGCTAGACTCTCAAGCCCAAATATTTTGTGAGTAAGCCTAATCATATGCGTGTTTTGTGAGTAAGCCCAAAAATTTTGAATGTCAGCAATGCAATGATGCACTGCATCATTGGGCAGTATGCAAAAATTTATAAAAAAAAATATTATTATCAAAATCTGAATGAGAATATTAATTTTTCATTGTTGTTAATTTTACTAGAAGAAAAAGAGTAATTTATATTTTAATTAACTTTATTAATTTTTTTTAAGCGGACTAATCTGTCGGCCGTCAACTCGCCATAAAACTGGGGTGGACTAGCATTTTAAGTCTGCTTTACTTGGCAAGACGGGTTGACCGGCTTTGCCACCCCTACTTCTAATAATAAATATGTTTAATTTAAATTATTATTTATTCTAATTTTTTTAAATTTATTAAAATACTTCTAATTAACAAATATGTTTAATTAAGATTATTATCGATTCTAATTTTTTTAAATTTATTAAAATATCTCTAATAATAAATATCTTTAATTGAAATTAACATTATCACAATTAAATTTACAAAATTATCCCTAATAACAAATATCACAATTAAAATTAACACAAAGTACTTATCTAAATTTTTAAAAATCTCATAATTCATAATTCATTTCATAATCTATAGTTAAACTTATATAAAACAAATTTTAACAATTTTAACCATATATATATTAAAAAATTTTATTATTATCCAAATTAAAGTTACAAAAAATCTCAAAAATTAAAACTTATTAGTACTAATAAACATGCATGCACAACTCTTATACAAAAATACAAATACATTAATAAAATAAAATCAATATTATAATAGACAGTCTTATATATAAAAAAAATGAACACAATTATCAAGTATAATATATTTTTCTCCATTGATTTCATATTTTAATTTATGTACAAGTTGATTCTTTCATCTATTCCAAACATCACTCATTTTAGTATAGTAAATTATCCCACTATCTACTTCAAACATATTTTGATCTTCTATTTCATTAATAAATTTCATAACCTATCTATTTTTGTATTTTTTATATATCAGATCACCAAAATAAATAATTCTTTCAATATTAACATCTCCTACTACTTACCTACTATAATTATTATTTCATTTTCTTTTCTTTTTGCTCAATTGTAATATAATCAAAAGCATAGCAAATCATCAAAGTAGCTAATAATGAATAATTATGATATATAAGTTAGCAAACATCAATGTTCCATGCACTACTACTACTAATACTAATAATAATAAGGAAAAGTATAGGGTACCAACATATTATCCGCCAACTTCTGCCAACTCTTATTTATATTTATATTTTATGGAAGTGTGTTCGTAGATGTGTCTAATAATTAATATATTTTAAATACATATATAAAGAGACACATCCATAAAATATATCTATAAAGACACTTCTATTAAATACAGTTATAAAAAAGACATTTTTATTAGACACATCCACGAACACACTTTCATGAAACACAATTATAAATAAGAGTTGGCAGAAGTTGGCAGATATGATGTTGGTAACGTAGATAATAATATCTTATCAGGATATAACAAACTAAGTTAAATAATATATAGCATCCAACTCCAAAGCACACAATTAATTAACAGTTTTATAATAATTAATCATTTTTCCTCCTCTTGATGAACCCTGTTTCCAGCAACATCTTCAATGGTAGGTCCATAAGCCCAATTACAAACCAAATAGTAAACCAAATTAACAGCACCCATAATGGCAAGAACCCAATAATACTTGTCATAATGACCCTTATTAATATTATCAGAAACCCAACTCTGTTTTCCCTTTCTGGAAGTGATGTCATCCACAATGCTGAATATTAGAGAAGCTAACAAGTTTCCTATGGCACTTCCCAAGCTGAACAAGGCTGCAGCAATGCTTGACATGCTTCTTGGAAACTCAGTGTAATAGAATTCAGATTGGCCTATTGCATTGAATGCTTCTGCAATTCCATTCAAGACATTGTGTGGGATAAGCCACATTGCAGACATGTTCAAAACTGCTTCAGGATTATCAATGTAACCTTCTCTAATTGCTTTCCTCCTTCTAATGTTCTCAACAACTGCAGAAACTACCAAGTCCAAGAAGCAGAAGAACAAGCCAATTCCCATTCTGTTCTTGGCACTTATCCTAACTGGTTTTCCTCTAAGTTTTGATGCCAAGGGAATGATGAGACGGTCATAAACAGCAGCAGTTATGAAAACTGAGATCATAATGAAGACAGAAAAAGAACCTGCTGGGATTTGGAAGCTTGAAGTTATGTGTCTGTTCATGGTTTTAGCTTGTAGCAAAAAGAATGAGCTTTGGCTACTGCTTATTGATAACATGAAACCGCTACTCCATAGGGGAATTACCTTTATTATGGCCTTCAATTCTTCCACTTGCTCTATTGTGCAAACACTCCATGAACTATTATTATTGTTATTAGTGATGATGCAAGCTTTATTCAGAAACCTGAAATACAAAGTTTCACTTCAAGGGTTGGCTATTATTCTTAATTAGGTATGGTTCTTGCATTCATAGTGTAAATTATTAATTGAAATTGGTGATTCTTTGTTTTTTATAATTTCTTTCTGGGTTATGCTAGGTATCCAATGACTTTCTTGAACAACATAAACAATTACCAATTAAATAAAAACACATTACACCTCAAAATTACCTACCTAAATCTTAATATTAGAATAACCATCCGTACAGCTAGTAAAATAAACATCTAATATATCTATTATTCACATTATTTAATATTTTCATTGTCTACTTATACGTTTCCTTTCTTTATAGTATTATATCTATTTAGTAAATATGGTTGCTAATGGTAAAATTAGTGACGGATTTAAGGTTAAGACGTTTCTAAAAGTTTTCAAAATTTAACTTTTTATTTTGATCTCTAATTTAGTGATCAAATAGAATTTTGTTTTACCCAGTGATTTGGTACATGTTGAAATTGGTCGCTATTCTAAAAATTTTATGCAGAAAAGATTTTAGAGATTAATGACAATGAATAACTAGTAGCATTAATTATTAAAATTAATTTAGCAAAGTATATTTAATTATATAAAAACATAAATAATTTTTTTAGTACTTGTTTGAGCGTCATTATTTTGATAAAAAAAATTTTTAATGAAAAAAGCTTTTTTTCATTTTTTAGTGTGTTTGACAAATTTCTAGTAGTAAAAGTAAAAATATTAAAAAAATAAAAAAAATATATTTTTTGAGATGCTGTAATTTACATTTTTTTTAAAAGATATTTTTTATTAAAAAAATATTTTTTATGTAATAAATAAACAAAAAAATATTTTTATATTATTATATCCGAACATAATTGATAGATAAAAAAATCTTTTGAAATAAAATATCTAAATATAAAATTTTTTTTATTTTTCTATAAAATCTTTAGAGAATTCTAAAAAAATCTTTCTTAAAAATTCACCCAAAAAAAACCCTTTAACGCTTTTTGATTTGTTGATTATCATTAAGGATGGAAATGATTGCACTAAACCTTAGTTTGTGAGATGGAGCAATAAGGGTTGAGTCCTTGTTATGGTGATAGAGTATTGGATGGTGAGTAGTAGGTGGTAGTTGAAGCTTTCTATTCTTGAATGCAACAACAATGACCTGAGCAAAGCTAGTGAGCAAGCTTTTGTGAGGTTTATGCTTCACATAACGGTGAGAAAGAAGGAAGAAGAAGACGGTTGACAACAACATAAGTGCCGCAGGAACACCAAAACCCAGTTTCCATCCAAACCGGTCTTGAATGTAAACAATTGCAGTTAAGGAGAAAACAACAGAAACTGCTTGTGAAGCAATGTACCAACTTATGAAACTCTCCAACACCCTCTCCTCCTTTTTGTTGTTGTTGTTGTTCAGTTGGTCTGCACCAAATGCTAAGGAGCAGAAGATTCCACCTCCTCCAATGGATATGAGTGCAAAGCAAGTGATTAGGAGTGCAAGTTGGGGTGCTGTTGCTGATTCTTGGCTCAAAGGTGAGGGTCTTGCCTCTGCTATCATGGCTGTTAACCATAATAGTGCCATCCCCTGTCACCAAATTATTATAAAAAAATATATTATTCGAATAGCTAAAGTAGTTACTAAAATGGGCTATCAATATATTTGTATATATGTGGGGTTTAATTTATTTTCAATATTTTAACATGTATTTTATAAGGCAGCCACTCAGATAAAGACGCTGAAAACGTCTTTTTATAAAGATGTTTTTTAATAATTAAAATTTAACGCATATAATCGATTAAATCGTATTATTTTTGTTAAAATTAGGCTAGACAAATTGATTTGATCGAAAAAATGGTGAATTAAATCTTGAATAAGATTTAGAATTTTTAATATATATATAGAGTATTTTAATTATTCTTTATAATAAGGACATTATATTCATTTTTTATAAAAAATAATATTAATTTAGACCAATTCAAGATTTAATTTATCATTTTTTCGGTTAAATCAATTTGTCTAGTCTAATTTTGACAAAAATAATATGATTTAATCGATTATATATATTAAATTTTAATTACTAAAAAATATCTTTAAAAATAGACATTTTAACCCTCTTTATCTAAGTGGCTCCCATTTTATAATAATAGCTGTCTTTGGTAACTGATTTTAATGTATATTTAGAATAGTTGAATTATTATATATTAAATTTAACTTAGCTTGTGTAAGTGTGTAACTTTTTTATAATTCATATTCATCGAAATTAACATAGAATCAGAATCAGATCACATAGGGTGAAAGGTTGACTATATCTTTTATTTATCATTTTAATGTAAGGTAAAGGAGATTATATTTAGAAAATAAAGAAGTGCAGTATAGATGGTACCAGAAAAGTGATAATTGAACCAAAAGCAATGGCAAGAAAGCGACCCAAATAAGAATCAGCAAGGAAAGCACCAAAGAGAGGAGCAAAATTGGTAGCAGCAAACCAAAAGAACATAATCTTTGTTGCTTTAACCACTTTGAGTCTGTAGTCTCCAATCAAATACAATATCATGTTTGGGGATAGCCCCACACTTGCCATCTTTGCCAGTGCTTCATTTCCTACAACCATTCCCATAACAAAATTAAACCATGCAATTTAATGCAATGCATTTTTCCTAATCCTATATACATATGGCTTATAAATTATTAATACATACCTATAATGAAAGGCATGGTAATGAGTCCACCCTTGCACCTCTGACTATTATTCATTTCTTGCTTTTCTTCTTGTTTCTTATTCATTTCCTCTTCAACCAAAGCACCCTCCATTTCCTTCTCCTTCTTCATCTCTATCTTTGCTTAGTTAGTTGTTCCTCTTGCAAGTGCAACACACACATATATTATATATATAAAGAAAACTATATACAAAGCAGTGAAGTAGCTAGAAAATCATTCATGGTTTCATGCACATGTGAAGAAAAAGTAAACTAATTTTGCGTGCGGCAACTGATACTGAAGGAATTCATAAATGATATAGTAGTATATAGTGCAAGAGTGGACTTGTCCAATTTTTCAATAATTTCCAGTGGAAATTTAAACGTCACAAAAGTAATTAACAAAAGTACTTAACATTAATTACTTTAAATAAATAAATAAATAAAAGATGGTCTAAAAACTTAGTCCTAATCGATATTAAACGCCATAAAATATAAAAGATTAAGAGGATGGGGTGTCCCATAATATTGGGATTTATTGAGCAATGGCCAATCATGGTATTCATATCACTAACACAGTTGACAAGAGACATGTGGCAGATGTTTTTATATATATAATGGGGGCATGATTGTTTCGTGTGACAATTAATGCATTGTCTCTCTAATGACCAATTAATCACTTTATTTTTAGTTTAGAAAATATTCATCATATGATGACAAATAATTACACCACATATTGCTCTTTTTTAAAAAGAAAAAACAAACACCATGTGAGTTGTACGGACGATTCTGTTTTAGTAGATATTTTTATAATAATATCTTTACATAAAAATAAGATTATAATTTATTGAATAAATTAATAATTTAACTAAATATGTTTGATTAACTATCTAAAAATTCATAATGTCATTTTTATCGTATAAAAGATATCATATGAATATTTTCTTTCTGTTTTTATTGAAGTATAGGCAAAGTTAGACTTTATTGGGACCCACTACAAATTATTGTGAATATAAGAATATTTAGATATTTTCTTTGTTATGTGTATATTATACCATATTAAAGTTTCTTTTTTATTATTAGTAAATTATATCAATATTATTTTTTTAATCAACTAATTTAAGTTGGTTAAGTTAATAAATAATAGTTCAAATAATATAATTTTTTTATATTTAATTAAGAGATTATGAATTTAAGTCTCCTATCTTTAATAAAAAAAAAAAAGACTTAAATTGGTTAAATTAATATGATCTAATTCTTATTTTCTTTCATAAAATACTGTCCTTCCCATTAATTACCTTATTCTATGGCGCATTGCAGAACTGATGAGGTTGTAGGTAACTAAATTAAGATAGCATATATATATTAAATAATTTGTCAGTAGCTAGCTTTAAAAAAAATTAAAAATTATTAATTTTTTTATTATTTAATTATTAACTTAATTCTTTTAATTTAATAATTTATAAAAAATATTAAACATTGATAGTTAATTGATAATAAAAAATAATAAATTTTTATAATTTTCTAATTCTTCTTTACAAAATTGAAAATAATAGTACGGAATACATCAATAATATGTAAATTGAAAGTGTGTAATTTACGATATAATCAACAAATTTAATTTGGAATAATAACAAATACACTCATTAGCTATTATCTGATGTGCTGAAAATTTTTTAGTGAATAATAGATTATCCCCAGCCACCAAATGTGAGAAAGTGTTCCTTTCAAATCATTAATTACTTTATCAATTCGAAAGTAGTATCAGATAGCCCGAAAGAGAAAGCCTATAGTCTAGCTAGCTAGCAGTAGCTATAATCATTACAGTATAACTACGTACATTACTTTTTATTACTTAATTAGATGAGTCACGTCTTAATTAAATGGAGTTTAAACTTTAAAGTACTAATCTCTTCGATCGGCTTTGTATAAAATACTACTATTTCATCTCTTTCAAGATAGTTGGTACATTTTTTATTTCTCCGTTTGAGATGGATGATCAGAACAAATTGTGGTTTCCAACATTTTATAACAATTTTGCATTTCATACCATGAAAAAGGTTAAGCATCTTGCTTTATTTTTTTGGTATACAGAGCATTTTTAGTCTGATAGGTTATGAATTAATTTTTTGTGGATCTAAGTTCTATTTAAAAAATTATTATTAGTTAATAGATTATTGTATGTATAAAATAAAATTTAAATTCTGATATTTACTTGAACAGACGAGTGAACTGACCTCTTAATTAACTTATATTGATTAGCATCTTGCTTTATATAAGTCCAATAATCTCACTTCTCCATAGTAGAGGATATTATTTATTTTTGGGCTCAACCAACGTAACTTTTTTATGACATGCATGGACCCTAAGGTCCAAGGAAAAGGTCAACAATAACGCCTAAGTTAATGCCAGTTTTATTACTTTGATTAAACTTGATTTATAGTTAACCAAAACAAATCATTGATTTATATACTGTCATTTACTATTTCTTTATTGTTGAGGTCAAACAACCAGTAACTAAACTTCTCAGAAATTCAATCAATATTATTGACACAATATTTGAGAAAAGTATGACTTAATCCTAAAACATGACTTATTAATCTATATAACTTGCACATCTCAAGAAATTGTTAGCACTAAAACAAGCAAAGGTAGGCATGCATGTTGTTGAATAGGTTAATTTTGTTTAATAATAAATCCGTTAATGATAGAGTCAGGTGTATATTTTTTCGTGTAAAGTTGTCTAAATTCTTTTGGGGTGAAGCGATAAAGACTACAGTAGATTTGATCAACCTTTCTCTTTTGATTCCACTAAATGGTAATGTTCCAGAAAAAGTTTAGAGAAGAAAATATGTCTCCTATAGTCACTTGCGAGTGTTCGGCTGCAAGACTTTTGTTCACATTCCAAGAGATGAAAGGTCTAAACTTGATAGAAAGTCAAAGCAGTGTATCTTTACGGGTTTATGATCACGAAGACTTTGGTTACAGATTATGGAATCCGGTAAGCAAGAAAATAATTAGAAGCCGAGATGTGATTTTTCTTGAAGACCAAACTATTGAAGACCTTGAGAAGACAGATAAGCCAACAATAATTGTTAGACGTTCTACTGATGATGAACATGGTCCTTCTACTAGACCTCCTATTGATGGGAAAGATGTACAAGTTGATAATGATGGTTATGATTTGCATGATGAACCTACACCTCAACCTGAGGTGCCGGATGTTGAAGTTCCACCTGAACTACCAGTTGAGCCTCTACTAGAGAGCATCATCCTTCTCAGAAATACGCTCCTCATGAATATGTGATGAACACTGAGACTGGGGAGTCAGAGAGCTATCATGAAGCTATGTCTGATGAGTATAAGGAAGATTGGTTGAAGGCCATGCAAGAAGAAATGAAATTCTTGCATGAGAATCATACGTTTGAATTGGTGAAGTTGTCGAAGGGTAAGAAAGCATTCAAGAATAAATGGGTGTTCAAATTGAAAGCGGATGAAAATATCTCACGGCCAAGGTACAAAGCTCGATTGATTGTGAAAGATTTTGAGCAAAAGAAATGTATTGATTTTAAAGAGATTTTCTCTCCAATTGTGAAGATGTCCTCTATTCGAATTGTGCTTGGATTGGCGGCTAGCTTGAATTTAGCAGTTAAGCAATTTGATGTGAAGACTACATTCCTTCACGGTGACATAGATAAAGAAATCTATATAGAGCAACCAGAGAGTTTCGAGGTTAAAGGAAAGGAGCACCTTGTATGCAAGTTGAAAAAGAGCTTATATGGGCTAAACTAAGCACCAAGGCAGTAGTACATGAAGTTTGATTCCTTTATGGAAGGTCATGAGTATAGTAAGACTTCTTCTGATTATTGTGTGTATGTTAAGAAATTCTCTTGTGGTGATTTTATCATTCTCTTGCTTTATGTTGATGACATATTGATTGTTGGTCATGATACTAAGAAGATTGAAAGTCTTAAGAAAGACTTGAACAGATCCTTTACTACGAAGGATTTGGGTCTTGTAAAGAAAATCCTTGGCATGAGTATCACTCGTGATAGGAAGAATGGAAAACTATGGTTGTCGCAGCAGAAGTATATTGAGAAGGTTTTAGAGAGGTTTAGCATGAGTAACTCCAAACCTGTTAGTACTCCACTTGCTAGTCATTTCAAGCTAAGTTTACAGCAATATCCTACAAGTGAGAAAGAGAAAGCAGAAATGAAGAAGATTCCATATGCGTCTGCAGTTGGCAGTTTGATGTATGTTATGATTTGCACTAGGCCGGATATTGCTCATGTCGTTGGAGTTGTTAGTCGGTTTCTTTCTAATCCTGGCAAGAAACATTGACAAGCAGTGAAGTGGATTCTCAGATACCTTAATGGTACTTCCAGAGTTTGTTTATGCTTTGGGAGTGGCCAACCTGTGTTGGATGGTTACACAGATGCAAATATGGCTGGGGATCTTGATTCAAGAAAGTTTACTTCTGGTTATATGATGACATTTGCAGGGGGAGCTGTGTCGTGGTAATCTCGACATCAGAAATGTGTTGCTTTGTCTATTACAGAGGCAGAATACATTGCTATTGTTGAAGCTTCTAAGAAATTCTTGTGGATGAAGAAATTTCTACAACAATTAGACATCAATCAAGAGAATTTTGTGTTATTTTGTGACAGTCAGAGTGTTATCCATCTCAGTAAGAATCTGATGTTTCATTCCAGATCAAAGCATATAGAGGTCAGGTATCATTGGATACGTCAAGCGCTTGAGATGAAGTCATATGCACTTGAGAAGATCCATACTGATGATAATTGATCAGATATGATGACTAAGAGTTTATCTGCAGTGAAGTTTGATTCTTGCAAAGAGAAGCGGGTTTAGTGGAGTAGTCTATCCCGACTTAAATTGGTGAGGGGGAGATTTGTTGGTGGGTCCCCAACTAAGTGAGGCCCACATAATAAAAAAGAAATAAATAAAGAAAGAAAGTGGCTTTAAGCCACGGAGAGAGAAAGAGAGTTAAGCTTCTTTCGTTTTGAAAGAAAGAAAGACAAACGAAGCAGCGCCATTCGTCGAAGGAGAAGAAGAAATTTGGGGGAAAAAAGCAAGCCATTTTTTATCCGATTGAACCGGTAAACTTACTATATTTCTTATCAAATTTTAGTATGATATTGCTGGTGTAGAGATGAATTAGGATATAACTTGCTAGTTGTATTGCCTTCTTTTTTGCCTGATTTGAGATACCCACTTTGTGAATAGTTTATGTTGATTGCATCAGTTTTGATTATGTATTTTGTTGATTGTTGAGATGCCCTAGTGTCACTAGGAAGACTGTTTATGTACCCATTATTCTGATAGTGGAAGATTTTACTAGACTAAGTCCCGTGGGTTTTTGTCCATCTTTTGGGGGTTTTTCCACGTTGAAATTATTGTGTGTGATTATTTAATTTCTGCCATTATATTTGCTGCTTGGAATATCTTTGGTATTGCCTATTTAATCGCATAGGTTGTGGGAAAGTTATTTTTAGTGCTTCCGCTGTTAGACAGATTATTGTTTGAACCTGTGTTAAGTTTTCCCAACAGGAACAGGGGAATTTGTTAGAACTCACCAAATCATGAAGCAGCTTCTGATTGCGCGAAGAAAGCTGACGACGATACTCGAAGCAAGAAGATGACGAGTCCCAGGACCTGCTGCTTCTGACGCCGACGATGAAGAGTGCAACGAAGACGCACGACTGTGTGCAAGACAATGACAATACAGAGAGCAACGACGACGACCAGTCTCGAAGACGAGAAGAGGAACGTCGACCTTGATTACAAGACCGAAGACGAGAGAGAGCTCGAGTGCATGCCACAGTGAGAAATGAGAGAGATCGAGTTTGAGAAGATGAAGAACGATGAAAGAATAATTTTGATTTTTTTGGTTTCCCCGATATGTTTTTGTTTCGTTGTTAAATTATTTGAAAATATAAAATTAAGGTTAGTTGAATTTTAAAATTTAATTTATTTAAAAGGGTATTTTTGTCTAATCAAATAAAATAAAGATGTTTAAGATTTTTTATAAAATTAAATAATTTTTTTATTTAATTAAAAAAGTATTTTAATAAAAGTGGTGATATAATATATATTTTTTTAATTAAGAATCACAAACATAGTTGAATTTACACACGCTATCGATATAATTCTTGCATTGAGTGCATGTATGTTTGCTTTGTTTACAGGTTTTTCTTGCGGTTTGCTTGCTTTTTTAGTGAAGCATAACAAGATGACATATATATGCTGTGGCCTCTCTACTACAACTACTACTACAACCATGCATATATATGTCCAAAGAAAACGATATTTTATTTTCAGCAACGTAACTGATTGCATTGCTCGTGGGAGTTATAAGATTTCTCATGTAAATGGGCTTCTTTTTATATTTATCCGCTCTCTCGAAGTGTGGGTTAAATTATTTAGTTCCATGGAGACATTTTTATAATATTTCTAATTTTTTTTTCTTCTCTTTCATATCTAAGTATCCGTTTTTTACTGTATGATTTTTTACTATTCAGACGTGAGAAACCAATTTTCGAGTTATGCTGTATTAGCTATCGAATAAGTTTGTCTTTTACTGTATGACTTTATTTGAATACTTAAATATTACACTCTTGATGCATCCAAAATTATTGTGGCATTGTCTTTTTCGACTTATGGCCCTTCACAAACCATCAAACTTTAAACCCAAATAAATTTATTGTAGCTATACACACCATGAATTGTAATAATTACGGTCACTTTTAATTGATAATTAAATCATAATGTCAGTTCCATTTGTGTTTTAAATACATGCGTTTTAATTGGCAAATAAATGACAACCTCTTAGAAATTACTAAGTTACAGTGTCATAGCCGTATTCATTTTTTTTTTCCTTTGGATCATAGGATTATTTAGTTTTTAGAAACATATTTTGGATGAAAAATTATTAGTGTCTCATGTCATAATGATTTTTTGTTATGGACCATCTTATGCCTTTCTTCCTATAGCTCCCCAAAACAAATTTTCTAAATAAATCTTTAATACAACATCTAAGACACAACACTCAACATTTTTTACAGCCAAAATACTTATGGAACACGTACGTGTGAAGTCATCAGCACTCTTACTAATTAACACATATAATATCATCATTATTCTTATTAATTAACACATACAAATCATTATAACAATTAAACTAGTTATTAAATCAGATCGCACACAAACGACGGATCAATCTATATTGATTGACTCCCTCCATTATGTTGTTGCTAGCAAATATCACTATTTTTAGTTTTGGATCTTTCAAATCATTCTCGCAAGAGGTCCGGACCCATTTTTTTATGAGCCTTCCATAAAAAAATTCATTCTCTTCATAAAAAAGAGGAGGTAGAAACAATAAAGATTTATTTTTAGACTCATCCTGGAGTTGAATACCCCCTCAAGAATTGTTTTTGATCCAATCCGGAGGAATCAATAGAAAAGGCAAATCCCTTATGATACACCAGATCCGGCTCGGTTATGGATAGAGTGAATAGATCTGCCATTTCTTGAGATCTCTCTACTGAAAATTAAAAATCAAAATATTGATCAACAACTAAAAAATGTGAATATAATTTATTATTACCATCATTGGAAAAAGTACGTACATAACGAATTTTTTATTTTTATAAATTAAATAAATATAATAATTACTAAAATAAATCATTTTATAAACAAGTTAAGAGAGATATTTATTTCGGTAAATATTTTTAAAATTATTTATTTTGATAATTATTATATTTATTTAATTTATAAAAATAAAAAATCCCATCCAAAACAAAAACAAAATAAAAAAGAGAAAATTAAAATTATTTCATCTAGAATTGTTTTACCATGATCAATCCAGCAGCAGAATAAAAAAGACATGACATCAGAATGAACATCACAACTTCATAATTTATACTGTTCGATATCCCAGAGATAATAAATGTAATCCTTGAACATCTTCCACCGATTCATGATCGTCATTGTGATTGTTCTTTGCAATGGAAAGCCTAATTTCCTGCATTTAAAAGAGAATTAGACCAAAAATTATTTCCACCCTAACCCTTGCACCATTCACCAATGTATTCTTCTCTGCAACAATCTCACCGCAAAAGGATAAAGAGAGAGACAAAAATAAGTTATTCTCATTATTGAAGAAAATGAAAAATTTCCTTAAAAATATCTGTTTAGTTATTAAACTTTATATATTATGTATTATTTATGTACTCCTATTAAAAAAAATTATAACAAATAAATCTACATCTACTATTAATAAAAAAATAATCTACCTAACGTTTCGTGTTGTCGGAAGATGATCGTGAAGGTTAGGGATCAGAATTTTGAGGGAAAGTTGAGGTCGATGAACTTACGAAAGAGAATAAATGTTTTGTGACCATGGCAGAGAGAATTGGAGAAGTATGGTGCCAGGTGCTACTTGATATATGATCTTGCTTCCAGCATCTGTGGTTCTCCCTTTAGGATAACATGCGGCTGCTTCTTGAGATGTAGATACAGCGATGGTTCTTGGATTTCTGCCGCGTTTAGCCATGTAGAAATAAAAACATGGACACTAAACATTATTTTTAGGACAGTTTTTTATATTAGTGTATCTACTCTTAAAATAATGGACACATATTTTTTTATGAAAATTTTTTCTCTTTTTATCCAAAGATATTTTTTAATTATTTTATTTTTATCCTTTCTTATTTTTCTTAATTTGAACTCCTCCTTATTTTCCCTTCTTATCTGTGCTTCTTATATTATCTTATTTTCAATACTATTTTTATGTTGTTGGTGTATAGACCAATTTTTCTTATAATCTCATGTACTCCTACGTACTCTTATTCTCTATTAAATTAGTTTATACTTGATGCGAAAAATTTGAAATCATATAGCTATTTTAGTCTTATCCATATGTATCCAAACATAATACTAAATATTACATTAGTGTTTTGTACATCGTATTTAAACACAATATACAAAGAATAATTTTTAGTGCATCTATTTTATTATCTTTCTCTCAGTGTCTTATTCTATCGTGTCTTCAAAAACAAATGCAGTCTTTGTGACGGTGGCAGACAGAATCGAACAAGTATGATAGGATGTGTGATCTTTGATGCATGTGATCTTGCTTCCAGTATCCAGTATCCAGTCTACAAGATTGGAGACGAATTTCTGTGTGTATTTGAATTAGAGTTTGCAAACTAGAATTTGTATAAAATTAATTTTACAAATTTGATTTTGATAAAAAGTGAGTTAGTGTTAATGTTTGGTAATTTTATATCAAAATGGATTATAATAAAATAAGGGCCCTGCTACACATACATGCAAATAATGCATACAATCCTTACAAGTTGGCCCAACCCAGGTTTAATCCACGCGCACTCCCTCCCTTTAAATGGAGCGTCAATTCCACGCGCGTCACTTAAACGATTACGCTTCGAAAAAATCGCTCGTTATGGCTCACTCTTCCTCTTCTCCTTCAAAGATAACACAAATCCTCAAGTTTCAGCAACATTCCAAACTGAAGAAACATTCGAACTCGTCGTGAATAATAGCAGAAACCATCAACAAAAAAATAATTCAAGGTACGTTATTGTTTTACTCATCTTGTACATTTTTCACATTTCTATTTCTGATTTTGAAATCGAAGAACTAGGTTTTACTGTTCTTCTATGTTCTTCTAGGTTTTACTGATCTTCTTGTTCTAAATCTCATATCACTGTTTTTACTGTTCTTCTTATTCTAGGTTTTACTCTTCTTGTAAGTTCCTCTAGGTTTTACTGTTCTTCAAAGTGGTTCTAGGTTTTACTGTTCTTCTTGTTCTAGTTCTTCTCGTAACTGATTTTTCGCTGTATATTGCTTAATTTATTGGGTGTATATGAAGTAATTTATATGGGTGTATATGGTTGATTGTTGGGTGTATATGGCGTAATGTGTTGGGTGTATATGGTTGATTGTTGGGTGTATACGGCGTAATTTGTTGGGTGTATATTACTGAACTCATATCATGTAATATAATCAACTGTTGCAACTGTTCTAATATTGCTTGTCCTTGGGTGTATATTGCTTGACATTGTAATATTGCTAGAACTTGTATATTTATCCATGTTTCAGTGAATTGAACATAATTTTGAACTGATCTAATTAAATACTTATGAAATCGGTTTGGGTGTATGTGCCTCATCTAAGTTTTTACCATTCATCTTGCTCTAGCTTTTACTGTTCTTCTTGTTCTAGTTCTTCTTCTAATTGATTTTTGTGTGTATATTGAGTAATTTGTCGGGTGTATATGGCGTAATGTGTTGGGTGTATATGGTTGATTGTTAGGTGTATATGACGTAATTTGTTGGGTGTATATTTCTAAACTCATATAATTTAATATAGTCAACTATTGCAAATGTTCTAATACTGCTTGTCCATGGGTGTATATTGCTTGAGCTTGTATATTTATCGTTGTTTGAGTCAATTGAACATCATTTTGAACTGATCTTATTAAATACTTATAAAATCGGTTTGCGTGTATGTGGTTGATCTATGGGTGTATCTGACTGATATCTATGAGTGTATTTTTCATTGCAGTAAAAATGGAAGGCAAAAACTAAGCTGGAAAAAATGTAAGAACAAATATATGTCTTCGATCAAATCAGTTTTTCATAATAGAAATATATCTAACTCTAATTTTGCTTTGTTTACAGCAAATCAAGGATCTAAAGTGTGCAATCCATCTGTTGAGTGAGAAATTCAGAAATATGAGCGAGGAGAAGTGATGCAATAAGACTATCCAGGCCATCCTCATTGTTATTGAGTCCATTTTGTCAGATAGATTCTAATGATATTGTCACTGATTAATGTAACTGTTATATACTCTTGTAAGAAATTGAACACATGGTGTAAATATATTTGATCCAATTATAAGTAATTTTTTTTCCATAATTAAACTCTCTCTGATGTATTCAAAATGTCTGATTTATAGGTACTATAATATGAAGGAAAACATCAAACTAAATATACACCCATAACCTGGCATTTTACACCCAAAGAATGTTGATTATACACCCAAAACCCAAAACCCTTAAACCATAAACTCTAAACACTAAAAATTAAACCCTAAACCCTAAAACCTAAAATCTAAAACCATAAAACCCTAAACCTTAAATCATAAAACCCTAAAACGCTAAACCCTAAACCCTAAATCCTAAACCACCCAACCTACTATACCCAAATCATTGAATTTTAGGGTTTAGGGTAATTATCGTATTGTTTGATGATTTGAATAAGCGAGCTTTTCCGGGTAATAAACTTGTTAAAAAATGAATGCATGCTCTCACTCCTTTGTGTGCTTCTCATCCCTGCCCAGAAGTGGTGATCCAGATAGATTAGAACCCATATATGACGGTCTGCATAGAGATCTGCATAATACACCCAAACACAGACTATAAATACACCCGATAAAAATTAAATTTATACCTCTGCTGCAGATTTTAACCCAACATTACCTGAAAGCCACTTGTTGTCCACAAGACCAAAATTTAGCAGAAAATCATTCCAATTCCTATCAAATGAATCTTTGCTATGAGAGTTCCATTTTTTTCTCTCTGCTACATGTAATCAATTGATTCTTAATCTCGTTTTCCTTCGTATTTGTGCTCCGAACTCTTGTAGAAAAACCTGGAGCCTTGGCGTAGTTCCTGTAAAATTTTCCAGCATCTTCAAGGGTGGTAAAGGTCATTCCAACCTTAAGAACAAATTGGCCATCAACAACGGAGAGAGGCCGCAGAATACACCATGTCAAAAACTTTAAATACACGCAATTATTGCTAATATAATACACCCGAACGGCACCAACTCAACTAAAATGACAATAAAAGCCATAAGCTGTAAATACACAAGCTGCAGAATATACCATGACAAAAACTAAAAACACACCCAATCATGTATAATATAATACACTCGAACGACAATAACTCAGCTAAAATAACAGAAAAAGCCATAAACTGTAAATACACCCACACTCCCGAAAAAATACACCCAAAAAAGTTTTGATCTACACCCGAGCGTCTGCTATAAATTTCAGATAATCAATCAAAACTAATACATTACATTCAATCCACAGATTTATGTTGACGCGTTAGTCTCACAGTCAATGTTCACGAATTATTCAGCTACACAATGCTATACAAATTACCGCAACAAAATTCAGAGTAATCGTATGTAAATCAAACCTCAGGAACTTCGTTAGATTCAAATTCATAATCTACTTCGCCCTGATTCAACTGACAATATGAAGTTGAATCATCTATTATCTTCAAAACGAGTTCAAACTTTGATTTCAGAAATCAGAAAATCGAAAAGAAAACGAAACTGGAGTTATAGAGAGGAACTAACGTCAATAACGAAAAACAAACCAATGAGAAATGAGAGAAAAAGAACGATCGAAAAATCAAGGGAAGACGTGCGAGAAGAAGAACGATGAAATTCGGAAAGAAGGAAAACGAAGAAGGAAACAAATCTTTTAAATTTGGTAGTTATACAAACGCAGGATCTTTATATAACGCGTGTAAGTGACGTAAGAGTTGCAGTGCGTTTTGGTGGATTAGGCGTTAATGAACTTGTAATAGTTACAAGCCCTAATCTCGCGTGTAAGTGACGTAAGAGTTGCAGTGCGTTTTGGTGGATTAGGCGTTAATGAACTTGTAATAGTTACAAGCCCTAATCGCTTGTATACTGAACTTTTCCCATAAAATAAATGTTGCTTAGATTACATTATTTAAAATTACATTTAGACAAAAATTACTAAAAAAATATATAAATTTATATCATTCGAAATTATATTATTTTAACACTCTTTAATTATAATTTATTTGAAAAAAATTTAAATTTATGTATTAAAATTTAATACTCTTTTGATTATAATTTGTTAATACTCATCTTTAGTACTCTTCTTTATACTCTTTTAATTATATTTCCATGCTTCATGCAACGTACTGCTACCATTTGTGTATATATACTAAAAAAACAATGAAGCATAAAGTGTTTATTTGGGTACATTGATTTATATAAAAACAATAGAAGGTGCAAAAATAATTTCCTTGGTTAAATAACTTTTCAAACCTTCTCTTTTGCTACCCAAAAGAATCTTTCATTTTTTAACCATTCAAAGTGCTCTTGAATGAGGTATGGATGGGAGTAGTTTTATTTTTTTATTTTCCCCTTAAAAAGAATAAACATAATTGAGCTCCTTTAAAAGTATGATTTTAAATCAAATAAACTCCACACACAATTAATTAACATTATTTCAGAGTGTGCCCATGACCATATATACAAATAATAAAAGGTAATTACCAGCCACCACTCCATTGGCTTTAAATTCCAAAGTGGGATTAATTAAGATTGATGATGCAAGATGCAGCGTCAGGATGATGAAAGCATAGGAGCGTGAAGAGATGGGGCATGGAAGTACTTGAGTATTTTAATTTAATCGTAAAAAGTGGTCCAAATTATACATTATTCTTATTGAGAGTGATGTTCATGGGCCATATGAATACCCGTTATATCATCTTTTAAGCTTTAATTTTTAGATGAAGATAAATAAATAGTAGATTATACATAATGGAAATGTTTGGTAATCAAAGAAAATCAGCCAAAAACAGCTATAATTTGACTTATTTAGCATTCATTAATTATTGCGACAATTAATTAATGCTAAATAAGACAAGTTCTGGCTGTTTTTTTCTTGTCTCTCTAGCATTATCCTATACATAGCATGAATTTTGTGTGCTTTAATTTCTATTCTTTCATATTTTCGTCTTCATCGGTTGTTCTTGTGTTCCACTACTCTAATATATATTTGAAGATTAGAATGAAAAAGAAAAATAAAATAAAATAAAACTATCATCATTGAATAACAAATTAAAGAAATATATAGTGAACTCAATATGCAATTATTGAATTCCTAACTAGATTAGAGAGATTACTCCATTGCTAGTTTTATATATTCCGATCCCGTAACAATAATAATAATCATGAACGACATATGTGTAGCATCTTGAGCAATCAACCTTTTCTTTTCCACAAGGATTCCAAATTAAAAGAGATTAAGATCCGGTGGCAAATGGTGATGGCCAGTAACCGGCAGCATGATGATTATCTTGAGTTCCAACATGTTGGGTGCATGATATTGGAACCAAGCACAAGCCTCTACTCTTCAAGTCCTTTTCCTGATTCTTACTATCTTCTCCATCCTGTTTGACTATTATCTAATTAAACTCTTGCAAGTCATGAAATAGGTGAAAACTCAGGTGCAGTTGACTTCACGTGAAGTTGATAGTTAAGAGTCGTTAGATGAAAATTTAGTCAAATCAGTCAAATCATCTAACGGTTCTCAGCTATCAATTTCACGTGAAGTCGACTGCACCTGAGTTTCCACCTATGAAATATATCCAAACATGATGGGTACTTACAGTTACAGAGTGTGGATTATTGGTGTTGTCCAAATAAGGAGAGGTCAGTGCCTGAATTTGAGAGTGAAGGAATCCTATATATCCAATTGCTTCCAATAGAACGGAAGCTGTGTCAGTCTGCAAATTCATTATTAATACATATTGTCATGAAATCACTCTTTTAAAAGTAAGTTTAACTTGATAGAAAGAGATAACATGAATGGTTATATCTTTAACACATATATTGACCTTGGATGGTTTTGGAATGAATGAATGAATGAATGTGTTATGTGTACCTTTCCAAATGGAGAAACAAGTTGATGAAGGGATGTGATTCTATCACCAAGCTTCTCCTTTCTCACCTTGATGAGATGTTGTTGGCTTGAAACCCTACCTTTCTTGTTCTTGTTCTTGTTAGTGCTAATAATTCTACTACTATTACACTACACATACATGATACATTCCATTCATTATTCATTTGCATTTGGATGATATATGTCAAAATGTAATAAATTAAATTACCAACCTTGTAGGATACTGCTGGTGGTGATGGTGGTAGCTTCTTGCTACAAGTGAAATCTAGCAAGTTCATGTTAATGTTGATGTGTGAATAGTCATCTTCCCCAGTGCTGCAAACAAGATACTGATGATGATGATGAGGGATATTCCACCAGTTAGGGTTAGGGTTCCCACCCATCATTTTTTGCTGCAATTCAATGAAATACTAGTTACTCATCATCTTGGATCACTTCAACAAACTCAATAATTACTTGCTTTCTCTTTCTTTCTTTTTTTTTTTTATTGTTCCTGCTTTTGCTTTTTCATAAAGTAGCACGCAAAAGCTGCTGCCCACTCTATGTCTTTTAATTAAATAAATATTTTTCGAGAAAATACATGTTGCTAAAAAAAAAACCACATGCATGACCATGAATGTATAGTTATTTTAGTTTTATACTTTTATATATCATTCAATGAATCTGATTCTACACTCATCAAAAGTGACAAGTCATCGTGCATGATGCACATTTAATTCTAAGTATCAAGTGTAGAAATAGCTTATCCATTAATATTCATTTACGAGGGCAGTGAAAATAGAGCTGTCGAACAAGTTAGTTTCGTCTATTTAAGTTCGGTTCGTTAAGTCTGTGGGTTAAATAAGTTAGTCCGTTTAAGTTCGCTTTATTTATAGGCCATAATTTTTTAGCCTGACCATTTATAGTCAACTCGATGGGTTAAACGGGTCAGTCCATTTATCTTTTTATTTTATTTTTTTAAAAATATTTTAACAAAAAATATCATTTTTAGGTAAAAAAAATTTAAAAATAATTTTTTTTAGTTGATGGATCGAATTTTCGAATCGAATCATGAAAAATATCAATTAAAAAGTACTTCTTTTTAAATATAAAAAAAAATAAACGGTCACCCATTTAGTCCACCGTTTATCCCGTCATTTTTTTGGTTAATCGGACTAAGTCCGTTTAACCCAAAATTTAAATGGGTTTAATTTTAAAGACAAAGTTCTAACCATTTAAATGAATAAATAGATTGACCAATAAATTTAGCCCATTTTAACCGCTAAACGAAATATACATCTCAATAACCATCTAAGAATAAAAAGAATTTGTTGGGGCAACACTCCTAAACTATATATTCCAATTTTTTGTTCTCTTGTGTCTCATATCACATTATATACCATTGCATATCTTAATAACTAGAGATATCTAGATTATTTCTTGTTAACGTGCCACATTAATAATTTTGATATGCATTGCAAAGTATTCCATGTGGTATGATATTAGACGCACATGACCCAGTTAGTTAGATAGTAGAGAGTAGCGAACAAAAATCCAAAAGAGGGAAAACAAAAATGGGTGAGATGCAACAAAAAGAAAATTACATTTCCAAACGCCAAAAAAAGAATAAGAGTAGCACATGGTTGTGTATGTTTATAAGTACTTTTTGGTTCCCACTGCATACTTTTGTCTATGTCGTCTTTATGCCTTTATTTAGACCTCACCAAATAACCTTCAAATTGATGTGTAATATAACTGAGACATACACCCAAAACCATGAATGGAAGTAAACGATTCTCTCTTTCTATAAATAATATGTTTAGTTTGAGTTCGTAAGAATCTTAATTAAACAGCAAGCAAAAGGATTAAATGTTACTAATTCAACACATAAGCCGCAAGCTATGACTTAAATATATGACTAGTGGTCTTCTAATCAAGAATATTCATCAGAAAGTTTGGTCTCTCACCAACAGCCTTGAAGCTAAGTGATATCTACCAATCCCTTTTTATTTGTTTAATGCATGATGCATGGAAACAACAAAAACATAAGGAAAAAGAAAGATTAAAAAGGGTTTGGACCGAATTTGGCAGGATGAATTTTAAAGCTATCAGCATGTAGATAACAATAATTCGAAGGCAAAAGCAATCTTTTTTCATGTAGTTCAACTGTTGAGTCAAACAAGGCACTCAAATTAAGCTTGGCAGGTGGCTTATAGACATTTTACATGGAATGAAAATGACTACTTTGTCCCCTTTTTTTTTTCCTTACGGTTTTTTGTTTTCTTTTTATCAAGGAAGCACCATAGGCGCTTTACAATTTTTTTTCTCTTTTTATTGACGGGGCTTGGACTCGAGGGTAAAAAAAGAAAAAACCAAAAATAAAAATATGTATAGCTTCCCATTGATATTGCTAATTGCTATTAAGTGATGAGTGATGCTTGTGTAAGTGATGTGAAAGCATAAATAAACTCGGAAGACCACTGGTTTATTGCACTATATGTATGATGACATTGCTGGAAGGGCTCATACACCCCATTCAACCCATGACAATATGATACTAATAAGGAATATGATTCCTTTTGCAAATAAATGTGAATTAATAATGGAGAAAACAGAAGAAGAAAAAGAAAAAAGAATACAGCCACAATTTCAGGCAGTATTTTATATTGCTAATTCTGTATGGAGATATCGGAAGCCTTCTCCTCTTCTCATAATATCATCATTCCGTTGGGGCACCACCATGCCGCTGCATTGCACTAACTGGCTCACTGCACCTCGAACACCTATATGATGGAGCAGCAGCGCATCGCGTCCGAAGACAGTAGTAACAGTATCTGCCACAAAAATAATTATGCTTAGCACTTTTCCTATGATAATAAACTGCTGAATTTGAAGGGTGTCTATAATGATATGAAAAAGATAAAACTTTCCACAACCATAAGTTCGATTAAATTAATGTCCTTAACTAAGACATTTTAGAGATTCATTCACCTATGCTGACAAGGAATTGCAACAAAAGGAATGGTTGGAGTAGCCCGGCAAATGGGACATAGTGTGTCGTCCTCAGCTGAACTTGAAGATTTGTCCTTAGAAAATGGTCGAAAGAGATTTCTAACAGACGATGAGTTAAGTAGAGGAAGAAGCAGCAACAACATTTCCTGCCATCAGAGCATGGCATAAACACCAAAGCGTTGACAAATGAGGAACAAGACAGGCTCACAAATTGATTTCTAGCAAATCCAGAAGCATTTAAAAATAAAAAAGAAAAAACCCTGTGCATTATTAATTTGTTATGCACGAAATATAGTATAAGTACTTTGTATAAGTTTCCATCTTGTAGTCCGTAAAGACTGACCCTTGAGCCGTATGTTAACTTACAATATCATGAAATCTACCCAATTGACAATTGATTTTTGTTGTGCTATAAAAAAAACCAAAGGTATGCAGCAACAATTTTTGGAACCGGGAATAATTACATGATAAATTGTAAGTAAATTCGTAGGATTTTCCATATCACAAAACAATAAATACTTTGTGACATTAATTCATTTCATAATAGACTTGTCCAAAATCTTCAACTCAGAGTTAACATCACACCTCAAAAACAGAACAAAGACTGGACATTTAACTTGTGAAAACTTTCTAATATTCTTAAGAAAGCAGTGTTATATCATGAAAAATTGGAAAGTAGAAATCGGCACCCCTTTGATTGATCTAGAATGGTCCAATCAGCTAGCAATCCACATCTTTCACATTAATTTGTCTCAATTCTCAAATAGAAATCAAAAGGAAAAATCACATTTATGATTTAACATGCAATATCCAACCAAAAATGGAGAATAAAATTGAAGGAGAGAAGAAAAGGTACCGAGAATTCATTCCAAACTAGTTGTCGGTTCATATACTCAAAGCTAACTGCGCGATTCATATTCGGGCTCCCATATACAAGCCTTGCTCGTAAGGCTCTTTCAATAAGATTTCTATATCTGCTTCACAATAACACACAATAAGATAAGATACACATTACTCGTCATCTCATCCTATGGGACGCAATTGTCCAGTTCTTGAAATAATTACCTTCCAGTACAAAGAAAAATCAACAAGTTTCCAAATGAAGCAGCTCTATAAATCCCTTCTACGCGTTGTAGCAAGATCCATATACGCTGTGCTAATGACCTCTGAAAAAAAAAAAAACATAAATTAGATTCATTCCAATACACTTCCATCTGCAGGTTTACAGAACAAGATTGCAGTGAGGCCCCAAAAAGACCATAAAACACAAAATCTATACCTGCTCAGTATCACCCCATCTTCGAAAAGCAGAGAAAGATTGTAGACGAGCCCAAATATACTGACCACCAACAGTGGCAATACAATACCAAAGTTTCTGAGCTACAGTAAGTCCTGGTCCCTCCAAACCAGTTCTAACTGTGAACAAAGTATCATAAAATCAGCATTATAAGAAGTTTGCCAGGATGAACATCTTATCAGACCAAATTAAGCATAATATCAGGGAAAATGCACACAAATGAAAGTACATGTTACCTTTTTGTCTGGATTCGGTTGCGCGCTCATTCCTGTACCTGAGATTCATGAGAGCAATCCCTGGAGTAGGCTTATCTACCCAAATTGAGAAGCGCCAAATAAGGAACTCAAGGAAAGCATCAAGCTCGGCCTCATACTGAAATAACATTCCTGGCTAATCCCAAGCAAAGACAAAAACAACACAGGAATGAAGAAAACTCTGAAATACGTTACAAGAAGCTCGAACATTTGCAGCAAAAAATGAAGTAAAAAGGAAAGGCAAAAGCTTACCTTCATTAAAGAGAAGACTTTAACAAGCTGCTCTTTCAACATGGCGGACATTTCCACATCCAATCTTGCAGCATCAACCTGGTTAACTCTCGATATCGTAATCGGAATCGTAGACTGCAGCAAAAATCAGCGCGATTACGAATTGAAGAAGAAAAGTTGAGATTGATAAGGGCGAAAGCAAACCCTAACGAATTGAAAGGGAGCTGAGAGCTAACCTGAGGAGAGTGGGAGAGAGAGGGCCAGAGAGGGAGAAAGGAATTGTATGTGTGAATCCAAGCATCTTGTGGCGGTGCTGATGATGATTCTGTTGGAGCAGTGGTTCCAGCGACGGCAGTGCCGCCACTCGAGGACGGTGGCTCTCTGTCCATTCACCGCACCGAATAGTAACAGATAGATATATGATTATGATTATGTATATCCAATCCAAGATAACAGTGTTAACGACAAGTTGAAGATTTGAGGAATATAGGATTGCGATTCATTCTTCACCTCTCTCAACTCTACTTTCTACTTTCTAGCTGCTTCCGTTCCGTTGCTTCAACCAACACAGAACGGTTATCAAAACCGATTCCCCAACTTGCTACTTGCTTCAACCAAAGCAGCTCAAGAAAGGTCCTTTTGGTCTTTTTCTTCTAAAAAAGAAAAAGTATACAGAAAATAAAACGTCGACAGCAGGATTCAAACCTGCGCAGGCAAAGCCCAACAGATTTCGAGTCTGTCTCCTTAACCACTCGGACATATCGACCATATATTCTTAATATTTTCTACATTGAATTTTACTGTAAATATATTAGTGTTTGCTTAAAACCCTGTGAAGCCCAATTGTAGTGTGTGTTAAAAGCCCATAGTTTTCAGTTGCTGCTGAAGATTACTGGCCTTACCATGTCCAATACAAGCTAAAATCATAGAATAACACTTCATACAAGAAAAAACAAAAAAAAAAAAAGAAAAAAGCTTGAAAAATGTCTCTGCTGCTGTGCCACCTAATCAAGTAATTGATTATTTTGTTGGAACGAAATAAATCCAACTTAACTTGAAATAATTTTATTACCACCTTAGTCCATGTGATATTCTGCAGATCTATTGGTTCATTCCTCCCATTAATTGGTTGCCACCATTACCCAAAACACTAAAGGATTAAGATCATGATACTTTAATCCCATTTTCAGAAAGATCATGTTATTTTTCCATTTACTGGGCTGCTGGGGTGTGCTGAAGTTACACACATGTCAAAGTTTCCATTCTCAATTTACTATTTGCTATGATGATTAGATTAACATCATTACCTTTAAATTCAATGATTGTGTAAATGGCATAATTTTGCTACTATATAGTAAGATAAGAAATTAAAGTAAAAAAGGATGATAATAAGATAATGTAGTGTCCATAAGGCGAGGCATGTACACATAATAATTGCAACTTTTGAAAGGCTTTTGGGCATGAAAAGATTCCAAACGTACACACATAAGTTCCACTCAGAAATAGGGTTGTCGCTGTAAATATATATATATAGCACTCTACTTAGGAGGCTGCTGGCAGGGAAATTAAGAGTGTAGTGCGTTTGGTTGGTGGAGAGAAAGAAAGAGAGTGACATGAATGAATGAATGAATGATTATAGAGTTGAACTTGTTCACAAGTTATCACTGGTGGTGTGATGGCTAAAAGCGCAGTATTCGGGTCTTCCATCCATTAACCATGACTAAAGTCTATACCGCATATTCTTTAATTTGTACCAAAACACATGGATTCTACTTTGGAAAAATAAATCAAGAAAAGTAGTAAAAGGGAACACAACACATACAACACTAAGACCTTATTTGTTTATAGGAAAGGGAATTGAGACACAAAATCGTGTTTGGCAGAGGAGATATGGATAGAGACAATGTGTCGAGAGACATTGAATTAGTGTATTTTGTGTCCATCTTGACAGGAAGGACACAGAGACACTAACAAGAGACACAACTTATTTTTTATTTTTTCTTTCATTATTTTTGTTAATTTTTAGTAATTATATTATTTATTATTATATTTTTCATCTCAAATTTTTTTAATGAAAAAAATAAGAATAAATTGAATTTTCATAATTTGTTCTAATTTATTACCAAACAGAATATAAAAACACAAATTTTTGTATCTCTATCCATCAGTGTCTTGTCCTCTCCTTAAAAACAAAGGCAGGCTAATAGTACTGAACAATTATTTATATCATTTTATTTTTTGTTTAACAAGAATATATACATGAACATCTTATATATATATGATTCATTAAGATCCTAATTAATTTGTTAGTGATTTGAAGTATCATATATAGTAGGTTTCTTAAAACTTTTAAACACGCGCGCCTACCTCGTGAGATTTTGGAAATAATGCACCACTATATACCACAAACTAATAGCATACATGATTATGGTTTATGAATCTTCTTCATCGATCATGTATAGTGCTCAAAGCTATAACTTTATGTAATATAAAAAAGCTGCTTATTATTTCACATTGTTATTCGATCGGTTAACTGAATATATATTATCAAAAGAATTCTGCTAGGGAGCCAATAGAGTATTTGTATAATGTGTACAATAGGGTATTTATTTGATTCAATATGAGTTAAAAAATAAATATTCAGGGTAAAATATTACTAATTTTTTAAACACAATACACTCATATTATTCAGAATAACCATTCGAATACTAGAAATAATAAACATCTGATATCCTACTGAACCGAACATCCCTATATCCAGGGACGGACATAAGGGAGGGCGAGTGGCGGCCTCGGCCCCCCAACCTTCTTTAATAGTAATAAGTTATTATGTATAATTTAATTTTTTTTAAAAAATTATTTAGTATTTAGTCTAGTATAAATAAAAGTCCAGTTTAATTTAAATATTAATAATTTTTAATATTTAAAAAGTAAGTAACAATATTAAAAAAATCTGAAAAAAATATTATTATTAATATTTTTTAATTAAATAAAAATTTTCAAATCTCATAAAGTGAATTCTTTTTCTTCTTATGGCAGTTTTTTTTATTCATTTAATATTAATTCTCTCTGTTTCAACTGCTACAATTAAGAGATTTTTTTTAACTATAAATATTGTGAAAAATAACTTAAAAACAAAATAAAAGATGAATTTTTTGCTAATTGTCTTTTAATTATATTGAAAAGAAAATTACTAAAAAATTTGACACAAATTCTATTATTGGTGAATTTTATGATATTGGTGAATTTTATGATACGAAAAATCGACCACTTCGTTAGTAAAAAGTATACACATATTTTTTTATTTTAAAATATATTATCTATCGGTATATTTTTGTAATACATTTTATATTATATTATTTTTTTACATAATTTTTAATATTATATGTATTATTGGCCCCCATAATATTATTTCTAGATCCGTCCCTGTCTATATTCCTATTGTACACATTATACAGATACTCTATTAGCTCTCTATACTTCCTCTTATCAAAATAATGCTTTGTGATGACTAAGCTGTGAGATATCCAAATTTCTTGAACACATATAAAAAAAAGTTTAATTAAATAATTTTAAATAACTGTAATTAATAATTAATAATTTTATATTTTTTAAATAATTATTAATTAATTATAATTAATTAATATAAAATACAGTTAAAAATATTTATTGATTTATTGTTGGCTAGACTTCTATTAGTTATCTAGCGAAATTGATGATATAAAAACTGTTGAGGGTCAATTATTTGGCATGGTTTAGTCTAAATCTCTTTGGTCGCTATCACCTTACAATTATATTCTATCTACTTGTTTATTTCTGCTTCATGAATTAGCCCACAAATTAAATAACCAGACAAGGAAATATCAAGAATAATATTAATGCATGCGGGTGCGAGGTGTGATCACCAAAACTATATATAGAGCTGCATGTTAATATAGATATTAAAAATAATGATGTGCATAAATTAACTTTTTTGACGTGTTCAACATTACATTTCTCTTAAATGCTATTTTTATAGTATAAAATATAAATTTTTATCTTTTACTTATTTTTTTTATCAATTGTTTCTAATACAATAATTAAAAACATAGAAGTAGTGCATATGATGCTGTTTAAAAATTAAAGTTGGAGTGGGCACACAAGAATATTTGTGTTTTTATATCTACCATGAAATTCTTTTTTAATTTGTTGAATCTACTTATCCACGTATATATAAAGAGATCCATGGAAGTAAAAGTGAAGTAGCAGATAAATTTGAGAATGCATGGTGAGATAAGTAGATACGTGAACAAGCTAACTATGTAGGAGAAACAAGAAAATTCATAGGCTTACTTTGCATGTTGTATTATATTTAGGTGAAAACTCAGGTGCAGTAGTAGTTGAGAGCCGTTAGATAAAAATTTAGTTAAATAAGTTAAATCATCTAACAGCCTCAGTTATCAATTTCACGTGAAGTCGATTGCACCTGAGTTTTTACTTTATATTTAACAAGTCACCTAAGATTTTCTCGTACTATATTATTAAGTATTTAATTAATATTTAATTTAATTTGGCTGAAGTTTTAAGGAATAAATAAAGATTTTTTTTTTTGTGAAGATCAAAAGAATTTTCTATTTTCATAATTTGAAAATATATGAAACTACTAATTATTATAAGAGACCAAAATATTCACTGCCTTAACAATCAAAGAACATAGAGAATCCTCTTTTTGAGTGAAAGAGAGTTGCATTTGGCATTGTTTATGCACATAACATTCTCACTGTAGCAATGGTGGACGGCAAAAGGGTCCCATTACCCTTCACACTTGGCTTAAAAAAAAAAACATACGAAAAAAAATTAATTATATATATATATTTATATACAAATACATTGATGACTAATTTTAACGATTAATTTTAATGTACAACTAATATTTTTAGAAGACCACCTTAATAAAGATACTAAAAATGTCTTTTTTAAAAGACGTTCACACATGTCATGTTATTATTGGACATCTTTATTAAATTGGTTTATTATAGCAACAATAATAAATTCAAATGTTTGCATTATAATTATTAGACCTGATTTAATCGGATCGAATTATACCATCTAAATTGAATATCTTTAAATTTTTTGATAAAAAGACAATTATATCACTGACTTTTTGCTTTTCTGACATTTAAATCCCTAAAAATTTAAAAATACAATTAAATTCCTAAAAATATTAAATTTATTGTTAAAAAAATCGGTTTTATTCTAATTTGTTAAAAAATTAACAAATAATTAATTCATTAATACGTACAATAATAATACGTATAAATATCTTTACAAAAAATATTTTACACATCTTTACGAGATATCCCCGTCATTTTAAAACGGAAAGTAATTAAATAAGTGGATTAGAGAATCACATACTATCACCAAAGGAGCAGAGGAAAAAAACATCACAATAGATAGATAACAGTGAATCTTTCACTGGAATAGCCCCACTATTTTTCTTTTCTTATTCTTGGTATACCATTGTGGATCTTATTTCTTATATATGTCAATTATAGTGCCACTTGGAATGCTCCTTACCATAGTCAATTAAAACGGCTATGTGGTTTCTTTTTCCTTCTTTATTCTTTTCTTTTTCCATATAATTTTCATCTTTAGGTTAATTATTCTAATGATGATATTATATAATCTCAAAATATTGTCATTTAATTTTGTATTGGAAAAAAAGTAAAAAGTGAAAGAAGAAAAGTGAAGAAAAGAATTGCCATGACTACTATTAATACTTTTTTCAAGGCTAATTAATTAACTTGCCGGCCACTACCACACTTTGTTCACCTTTCAAGAGTTTAGAGCACAGATTAAAGAGTAAATAGGAAAATTCATTTATGAAAATATCACTAATATTGATCTTTAAAAGATATTTTTTTTTAAAATAAATTTATCTTTTAAAAATGTTAAGATAGTTATATTAATTTTTTTATCATATTCGCTTTTTTTTAGTATTAATTGACTTTTGATGATAAATTTATGAAATTATATCGAATTAATCTTAAATTAAAGGAGATTTTTGAGACATTAAAATTCTTTAATTTAAAGTTGATTTGATTTAATTTTATAAATTTATTATATTAGAAAACTAATATAACTTTCAAGTAAGTATAGTACTGTAATGTCATTTTATTTGTCATATTAACAAATTTTGATACTATCATCAATAATAAAAGTGATGAAAAGTTTAATGCTACTAACTTAAAAATATTTGAAAGATAAATTTAAAAACAAAAATTTTTTAAAAATCAATTTAAAAAATAAATAATCTTTTAGAGATTAATTTCGTCATTTTTTTACGGATTAAACATAGTTTTTAACACATTAAAAAATAATGTGCTTAAATAATGTAAAACAGGTCTAAATATATTAACTTTAAAATGTATAAAAAAAAATCATATTAATCGATAGTTATTTTTAAAACATAAGGACTATTAGTTATTGTACTGTTACTGCGTACATATCTATCTATCATTATCCATGTCATTATTAATTAGATATTAATTTTTCTTTCTTTACTCAGAAACTTGTAATTTGCTGTTAGTTTTAGAGACTATGTGATTAAAGATGAAACAGTTTCAATAAATTGCTCAATAAATTGCTCAATAATTATCCCTCAAAACTCAAAAGCAGTAGAAATTAAAAGATGTATATCGAGGCAGTTTCAGAAAACATGATGAAATTATGGTTGCCGAAAAAGCAAGGAGTACCGACACAATGAACATTATACATGCAATAATTAATGCTACTTATTAACAATGAACATTATTGAAAAATAAAATAAAATGAAGTGACGATTGCGGCCGAAATTGAATTTTGACTTTGGATAGTTAATTAGTTTATTACCAATTCTAATTGTAACAAAATTATCTCATCTAAAGTTATGGCATAAATAGAAAGTCTGATGTTTGCTTTGTTTGGCCAAATAATTTTGAATAGTTTTGTTATTAAGTATCGATAATATTAAAGAAACAAAAAAATCATCAAAATTTGTCTTATTTAATATTTATTATTTATCGTAATAATTAATAAATAATATTTATTAATTAAGATAAATTATGAATGTTTTTAATTTTTTTTATTATCAAATATTTTCAATTTAGTACAGTGTGCACATACTAAGAAGAATGTTGGAAATTTATGAAAGTAGTTTCCGCTCTCAACTATGCTGGTAACGAGTCGTTTTGTTATTTAATTTGCTAATTAAAGTCATAAGATTATGAAAGGGCTATGGTAGTTCAATGAGCAGTCTTAACTGCTTTTATTGTGATAGTGATGTTACATGTACTCTTGTTTGTATCAAACTATATATATGTTGTTGACTAATGGAAAAAAAAATGGATAACAATATTTTCTAATTAAATTTTATGATGACTTTGAAGCTAGCTAGCTGAATTTACATGATTTAGGGCACACAGTTTTTTGTTAGTGTTGCAAGTATGAGGAGTGTTGAAGTTAGTTCCAAATCTAAGAAAGCATGGAAGAGTGAGGAGTTTAAAAGATGAGAGACCCATTAACTTGACACCTTAAAGTTTTGAGTTGGATGTGGTGTCTTCTCATCTTATGTTCTCTCACTTGATTCCTCCTCGAAATCTCCCCGATTGTCGAGAACTCCCCACGGTTGACCCAACATTTTTGACGAAATTAATTGTAAAGTGATAATAATAAGGAGCTAGAAGTGGCAAGGTTTGGGAAAATTAAGTGTGAATTAGTAATTACATTAACGAGGAACGTAGTGATGAATGAATGAATGAACTTAACATATAGCCTTTTTGATTAGTTATTAGGTCATGACATACATTATGATGATGCATGTATATATAGATGAGAGATATAAATTAAAGGGGGGAGAGGATTTAGTTGTATTTGATGAATAAAATTAAAGTGTGCCAGCGAAGTTCTAAGAACACTTTAGAGAAGGCGTGGGGAGCAATAAGGGACAGGATGGTCCATGCATGTTAAAGTCACTAAGTTGTTATTGTCATCATAATCTATCCTCAAAATCCATCATTCCACCTAAAAACAAAACCTCATTAAAGATTTCTCTGATTGCAACCCAGCAACCATGACCCACCCTTTCTTTTTTATCATATCACCACCCTCATTACATATTTTTATATATCATTTATCATCCTCCAAGTTAATAATAATATATAAAAGTTATTTTCTTCGCTAACATATTCATCTAACGTTTAACTAAGTATGAGGAAGGGAATATGATTGAAAACCTATGATAAAATACTAGTAAATTAATCAAAATTAAACCATATTTTTTGTCAAGTTAATTAGTCGGTGGTTTGATGTGAATTTTTGACTGCATTATATGCTGCCAACAATAACGCTCCCAATTTTAGTATTAATTAACATTAAGTAATAATTAATTCATAGTGCATGCACTGACTGTGCCAATATTTTTTTATTTCTAAGTTATTCTCATTAATTAGTCACTTGATTTCCAGGGAGTATAAACATTTTTTTGATTCGTCATATTCGTATATAGGCACATTTGAATACGACATTTTTTTTATATTCATTTGATATGCGTATTTTATGTATTTAATTATTAAGTATTAAAATTAAAAATATTTTAAATACTTTATATTATAAAAAATATTAAAAATAATTAAAGAATTAATTTATATTTTAATATTAATAAAATATCAAAATATTATTACGATTTATTCAAAAAATATTTTATATTTATATGTATGTCCCGTATCATATAAGATTTTAAAATTTGTGTGTCGGTGTTGAGTATCGTGTTGTGTCTCATATTATTGTCAATGTATCTTAGAGTACCATGAATCCATGATATACATGTTATGACATATAATTTTGCTACCAACAGCATTTCTGCTAACTTCTGCCAATTTTTATTTATGACTATATTTAATGAAAATATCTTTGTAGATGTGTCTAATAAAAATACATTTTTTTACGACCGTGTCTAATGAAAGTGTCTTTATATATGTATTTTCTAAATGTATCTCTTTATACATGTATTTAAAATATAATAATTAATTATTATTGACAATAAAATAGCAGATAATATATTGATACCTATACTTTTCCTATTTCATGTTATACAACTAGTTAATAATTACTCCGTCTTATATGTATATGTATATGAAGGTAAAATGGTGGAACTAACTACCATATATATGCATGGATATATAGGTGGGGACAGAAGTGATTGCAATGCATTGTACCAAGGCCGTTATTGAATTAATGTAAGGAAAATAACATTAAAAAAGAGTTATGAAAAATAATAATTGATGGGTAAGGAAATAAATGGTGTGATAATAATGTAACAGTAAGATACAGCTGCCTGTGTCTGTGTTTCTCCGCCGTCGCGTACCTAAAATTGCACAAACAAGTTAGGTTTGGAATACATAACTAGATAAGATATATGTATGAAGTATGAACCACACTAGCTACTATCTAATCTACTACACTATGTGCTGTGTTTTGTGTCTGCATGTATGTCAGTATCAGCATCAATTTTGGACAAGATCATTAATCCCATACTTCTTGCTTTTTCAACTACCAACGATTTTCCAATCATGCCTTAGCTTGCTTCCTTATTTTCCCTTAAATATATGCAAATACCCACATACACTAACTTTTACACTATCTTAACTTAGCTTCTTCTTTAAAGTTATATATATATTTAACGAAACTATTTCTCATGACAGTTTTAATGATTAAATAAAAATGGAAAAGTATATGGAACCAAAAAGGGATCAGCCAAAAGATAAACAAAACAATATTAAATTAATTAATTTAATTTTTAATGTTTGTTATTAATTGTCGTTTTGAATAAAATCTCTCATTGACTAATATATTTCAAATCTCCAATAATCACTTCTGGGATCACGGAACCCTTTCAGCAAGCCCGATCCAAAATTTATTTTCCCTTTTGTCAAACACATTCAAAAAATACATAAAAAACATCCATTTAATATGAAAAAGAAACATTCTCATACTTAGTAGAAGAAACATCCATATATATTAACTCGTAAAGATTTTGAATTCATCGAAAGGTATTTGGCTGAATTTTAGCTGATATGCTTTTGGTTCCTAGCTTTACTCAATAAAAATATATAGAAGTGTTTTTTGAATTCAAAACGTTAATAATGTATCGCACTACTAGCTACCGGTCTATTTTATTATCTGTATTGAAATTAAAATTTACTTTTACTTTTAAAATATACGTGAATAATAATAATAATAATTGTCAATGCAAACTCAGCTCGTTCCTTGAGGTAGCTAGTAGGATTTTTCTAATAACTAAAATTACGTACAATTTTAACAAATTTGTTAATTCATGCAAAATATCTTGTCAGCTATAAATCTTAACGGAAAATGAGAATGAAAAAGCAAAGAAAATCTCTATTGACTTAACTATCTGATAAATAATTAAAACGAGGGAGTATGAGTGAATTGAAACTAAGACTATGAATAATATTAAGGGAAAATTCCACTCCCCTCTTCTGCGAAATGTTAAAATGATACTCCCATCCCTTCTATTTTATAAATGTACATTTCTTTCCATTCTAACTTTTAAAAAACCTTTTCTTTAATCCTTTTTAAATTTTTTGTGTTAAATATTTTTTAATATCAATATATATTAATTGTTATATATATTAACAGTGGTAAATTTTTTTATTTAATGTTAAAATAATATATATTGATATCAAAAAATTAATAGTAAAATATAAAAGTAATTGTTCATAAAAATTTTGGTAAAATCATAATTTAATAATTAAAAAATTATTGAAGGATAGATATCTTAGAAAAAAATAATTTAATTATTAATTTTTTTAAAAGTATTTTAATAAAAATATAATTTAATCAATAAAAAATAATTTATTAAAGGGTATTTTGGTAAGTAAAATTTAATGATAAAAAATAAAAATTTTTGTTAATGGATATTTTTTCAAAAAATAATTTATTTTTTCTTAAAAAATGGATAAAGTTAACACAAAAAGTTTAAAATGGATTAAAGAGGAGGTTTTTTAAAAGTTAAAAGGAAGGGGAATGTACATTTATAAAATAGAGGGGAGGGGAGTGTCATTTTAACATCTCACAGAGGAGGGGAGTAGAATTTTCCCTAATATTAACTGTAATACTAAGAATACAAAAAATAACCCGTCTATATATACAGTAAACAGTAAAAAAGAGAAAGTGTTTGTTTAGTCGCTATTAAATCGATAAAAAATATATTTTTTTAATGAAAAAGATTTTTTTAATTTTTAATGTGTTTGGCAAATTTTTAATAGTAAAAATAAAAGTATTAGAAAAATAAAAAAATATTTTTTATACATTTTTTTAAAAAGTTTTTTGTTTAAAAAAATATTTTTTACATAATAAATAAATAAAAAATAATTTTATTTTATTTTACTCAAACATAATTGATAATAAAAATTTTTTTATATAAAATATTCAAACATTTAATCATTTTTATTATTTTTGTAAAAAAATTTTTAAAAAATATTATTTAATTTTTTTTTTAGAATGACAGCCAAACAAATAAAAAAATATGGACAAAAAAGATAGACAAGATGGAGATGATAGATATATGATTTATGAAAAATGAAATATGTGCAATGATGAGATATTTGTTTGCATAAATTAAATGAGTAATTACTACACACCGTTGGATGAGAGTGTTTTCTTTTCCAACTTTTGGAGGCTTCACAATATTAATTATTATGATTCGATACGTTTTGATACGGGCGTGCCATTCAAATGGATTCACTGCACCGTCACTCACAGTTATTATTCCTTGACTTTTCATTTTTTGCATTTTGGAACTTTGTCTTCTTACTTTACTACTAAATACACTCATGTTAGGACATGTTAATCTTAAAGTGGAACACTGCTTAAAAGGTTGCCGGGGAACCTCTTATGCTGCTATTCCCTCGTACTAAGTTCCTGCATATATATTATTATATTAATATTAATGTAATGTAATGTATCTTAGTACCTTTAATGATACAACTGTTCACTACCTATACTAAAATTATAATACTTACCTATATATATATATATATACACTACCCAATCATGATTCATATAACAAGCTAAGCTTGTTTCCAGCAAAAAACACTTGTGAATTCATACAATAATATACATACATGATACATCATATATCATATGTTTTTCATCTCAATAAAATTATTTTACTTAATGGTTAATCAATTTTAATTTGTGTGATTAATATATAATTGCGCGTATTTTTTGATTTATTAAGTATTTATATAAATACTTCAAATTACATGGACAACAATGTATATAATTTAAAATAATAAAGATGGGAATGTGCATGATTGTTTTATATGATTGAACATGTATGGGAACACTTTAATTTGATTTTCATAAACAATTTCGCTACGTTATCAATAGTATTCAGCTAATTTTTGTCAACTCTTATTTATAATTATGTTTAATAAAAGTGTTTTTGTGGATGTGTCTAATAAAAATATATTTTTTATGACTATATTTAATAAAAGTATCTTTATAAATATATTTTCTAAACGTATTTCTTTATATATGTGTTTAAAATATAATAATTAATTATTATTGACAATAAATTAACAGAGATAATATGTTAGTACCTTATACTTTTCCTTCCATAAAAATAATATATGTGATTTTATTTTTAAGATAATAATATTTTGAATATTAAAAAGTGGCAGTTATTAAATGGTTTTTTTCTATTTAAATAAATATTTAATTTTGCAGACTATACCTACAAAGTTGTTCTATATGCTAATTAATAATACATAAAATCATAAATATTTTGCTATATATGTATACAAAATAAAAAAATTAATACGTATTTTTATTTAAATAAAAAAGCTTTTACTAAAGTTAGTTTTCTATAGTGCCTACTTTCAATTAGTGTAGAATCTATATCATAATTTTAGACTGTGGTGTATATGATATATATATATATATACTTTCATTAGGATGTAGACAAATATTGATTTTCATACATGCATATCAAAGTTAGTTTTCTTTTCTTTGTTAAAAAATTGAATTAGTGATTTAATTAATATCACCAAAATTATAATTAACAAAGGCAAGGCTCAAGAAGGTTCTTTTTTCCACATTAACAAAGGCACAGTTCTTCATTCATATCAATATCACACCATAATAATAACTTCTGTTCAAGCACACTTCAACTCTCTCTCTCTCTCTCTCTCTCTCTCTCTCTCTCTCTCTCTCTGGTGTATATTATTTAGTGACACAAAACATATACTAAGTTTTCACCCTTGTTGCATAGGTTTGAATCTTTGAGTGTTGCCATATTTTGATGTCTACACCTTTGGAACATGATTACATAGGCTTAGCAGAGAAGAAGAAGATACCTTCATCATCATCTTCTTCTTCTTCTGAAGATGGAAAGACCTTCAAGGAGACTGAGTTAAGGCTTGGCCTACCAGGTTCTGAGTCTCCAGAGAGAAAACCACTTTCTGGGGTCTCTCTCTCTCTATTTGGGAACCTCAATAACAACAACAATGTCATGAACCACCATGTCCATGTGGCTGGTGCTAAGAGAGGCTTTTCTGATGCCATTGATGCTAAATGGGCTTTCTCTGATGCTCATGGATCTGACTCTGACTTGGGAAAACCTTCTGCTTTGTTTTCACCAAGAGGATCAGGGAATGTTGTTGGAAAGCCTCCATTGGACCCCAAAAGCATTAGCACCCAGCAAGGAAATTCCATTAACACCCCTGCTTCTGCTTCACAATCCATCAAAGAGTCCAAGCCTCTTCAGGAAAAGAACCCTCCACTTCCTGCTACTAATGAACATGCTAGTGCTCCTGCTTCTAAGTAAGTCAACTTGGTGCAGATTTCATGTTTTGGTTGCTTGATTACTAGTCTGATTGGCTGTTACAATGTTGTTTTCTTCTCAAACAATTTAAAATTATAATGCCAAATTAAAATGCTACTATGATATTATGTTTTATGCACTATGTTGAATGTATTTCTGATAATCTTAGTATGATTGAAAAAGAATTGTTCATAGTTAGTGTGATTGTTAGTTAAATTTTTATGTTTCAGTGTGATATAGTTTGTGTATGTTCTTCTCTGCATGGAAATTCAAATCTGGAGGCTATTGATATATCAAAATTTCCATTTTTTTCAACAGGGCACAGGTTGTGGGGTGGCCACCAATTCGATCGTTTCGAAAGAACACCATGGCCTCTAATTTGACAAAGAACAATGATGAAGCTGAAGGGAAACCGGGATTTGGTTGTTTGTATGTGAAGGTAAGCATGGATGGTGCTCCTTATCTAAGAAAGGTTGATCTCAAAACCTATAGCAACTATAAGGAACTTTCTTCAGCTCTTGAGAAGATGTTTAGCTGCTTCACCATTGGTATTTTCTTTAACTACTTTTTTTTTGTTCCTTTTCTTTATAAGCAATTTTTTTCTTTAGTTTGAGTTGCAACTTCTTTAATGGAAAATTAGGTCAGTGCAACTCTCCTGGGCTGCCTGGAAAAGATGGATTAAGTGAGAGCTCTTTGAGGGATCTTCTCCATGGCTCTGAATATGTTCTTACTTATGAAGACAAGGATGGAGATTGGATGCTTGTGGGAGATGTTCCTTGGGAGTATGTTATTTCTATTTTTGTTACAAATTTTATATAAATTTTTTAATCATATTACTGTAAACAAGTTTAATTATTCTACTATAGCATGTTTGATTATTCTGATAATCAATTATTTAGTTGGGGAAAAAGTGTGAATTTGTATGTATAAATATACATCTTGGTTTGTATGTGGCATTTTTGCTTTACATGTTATTCCTTTAAAGATTATACCCAATTTTAATAAACAAATTCTTTGTTGATGCAGGATGTTCACTGACTCATGCAGGAGACTGAGGATCATGAAAGGGTCTGAGGCAATTGGACTAGGTACATCTTACACTAAACATGTTGGATTACTAGATTAAGATTCAAGATTGCTTAAAGATTCTGTTGTGATTTGTTTTGGTTGCAGCTCCAAGAGCAGTGGAAAAATCAAAGAGCCAAAACTAGTGCAGAAATTGTTGAACCATACTGAAGTATTTGTTTAAAAAAATTTATAGTTATAGTAAAATGTTTACAAAGGAGTTTGAATTTATGATGGTTCTGTTGCTGATAAGAAACACTGCTGCTACTATATGTAATTCAGTGTCTCAGTTTTTGTGCATTTATTATAGCCTGACAAGTTTTCTTCCACCACCAGTAGAATTCAACTGGAGACTTCCAGATCATATATAAACAAATATTTATATATATATTTTGTTTGTTCTCTATATTTTGTGTAACTTTGGATTCCTGTTGCTGTATAAAAAGAATTGCTTGTTGTGCTATTTCTTTCTTTTATTTATTTGCTTATGCTGGCATATTGTATTAGATACTCAATACACTCTTACATCTTTGCTTTGAAATGTTGTTAGCTTTGCAAAATTATCCCATTATTTTAGATTTCAAGAACACACTCTGTTTATCCACATAGTTGTTTACTTCACTCTCATGATGAATACTAAACAAACCCAATCTTTAGGTGTTTTTTAAAAGCAAAGTAATCAATATTTCACAAAAATAAATTACCCATCGTTTAACAGAACATAAGAAAAGCTCCTCTTAAGAAACTAGAAAGTGAAATTTGTTATCAAAGGTTTTTTTTAACTCTTAAGGAAAAATATTAAGGTTATTATTAATGGGAGTACTTTTTCTTAAATAAAACTGAAGTTTTTATTTAATAAATGCATTGAAAATTAAACTCTTTTTATATTAACTTTTTCGGTTGATAACCTTAACATGTGTCCATACATGTTAAAGTGTTAAACTACCTAAATAAAATGGCTTGTGATTTTAATTTATTAATTAATTTAAAATTGTTACTGATTGAGTTCGTCACTTTAGAATCTAATTTAGTTTGGTTGTGATATTTTTTCCAAAGTAAATCTTCCCGAAGATTTGTTACATCTAGGTAAAAGTAACTTCTCAAAATTGGTTATCAATTTTCAACTATTTAAGTAGATACTAACGAAAATAATGGATTAAATTCCCAAAGTGGTCTTTTAGATTCACAATTTTTACTATTTTAGTTCCTCAATTTTAAAATGACCTATACTGATTCTTGAGATTCAGTTGTGGGCACCATATTAGTCTTGGATTCTTCTTAGTATTGAATTAATGAACTAAATGTTGAATTGACTCAGACTTACCATACTTGACATATGGCTAAACAGTGTTATTTTGTTTTGACACTTAAACAAGACAAAAACAAAAAGAGGAAGAAGAGTTTATATGATGTACATATATCCCTTTATTCTTCAAAACAACTTCGTTTTTGCCTTGTTTAAGAGCTAAAACCAAAAAATACTATTTAGCCATGTGTCTAACGTTACAAGTCAAAACTAACTCAATATTTCGTTCATTGACTCAACGCTGAAAAGGATCCAGGAACCAATATAGTGCCTGGAGCTGGATCTTGCGAACCAGTATAGTGAATCTTAAAATTTGAGAGACTAAAATAGTAAAAATCATAAATCTTAAGGACGACTGTGGAAATTTAGTCTCCATGCTAGTCGTTAATGTTATATCTTTGACTCGAGAAAATAAGAAATGAACGGCACATATGTACAAAAATTTGCATTAGCTACTAGCTAGACCATTTCGATTAGCAAACAGAACTCGTGGTCGTGAGTCTATAAAATACCAAGACAAAGTTACATTAACAAGAACAAGTAAATAAACCAAATTAGGAAGAATTGAGCAGTGAGCAAAGGTGACTAGCTTGAATTTCAAAAAAAGAGGAAAATAAGAATAAAAGAACACTACATTTTAAGCCAAATCAGGCTGAAGCAACAATTCGTACATAATACAGGTACAAAACTCATCTACTACATCCATACCCCCGTCTAAGCAAATCTAAATGACTATTTAGATATCTGTAGATAAACCATTTGAGTGTATCCATTAAATACAGAGTTGTCAAATTTGGACAAACCAAGCCTTTGGAACAAGCCATATCGCCCATCTTCAACGATAGGACTAGACACACGAGCAGGATCATACCTTGTTTGATGGGTTAGGGAAGGCCCGGCAACAGGAGGGAGTTCCCAGTAAACATCGAGAATAGATTCAATATACCGGCTGTTCTGGAAATGTTGTTCATATGATATTGGCTTGTTGCTGTGATTGAAGTTATCACGCATGTAGCCTCTAACTCCCCACCATGCTTCATCTGGCCCACACAGTTCTTCGATATCAACTGCTTTCTCCCAGAATTTCTTCCTTCTCGATCTGACCCTAGCTTCGTCACTGTCTTTAAAGCAGCTGTGTCCACCGCCTGACATAAACAAAGGAACAAGTTCAGTAAGTTTTCTAGTATTGAGATAACCCACTTCTGATTTTTATGCAACTTTCCACAATTTTCTCTCCAGCTTCAAATCCCTCACTTCATATAGTAACCAATGCCATAACACAGTCCTCAAGTCAAATATTTTTTTTAGTTTGGCCAAAGGGTATTATGGATCTATAATTGAGATCAAATACCAACCACGCTTGTGCCAGTATATGTATATTGTAATGTAATTAAATTCACTAGAATATACTGACAGGAAAAGAAATTTCATTAGAATATCATAATACACTAGGAAGGCGAGATATTACACACCACTTATATAAGATTGATCACATATCTGCCTCAATGAATAATGGTCACCAGTTCCAGTGTCATAATTGTCCTCAAACACAAGATGTCGGAATCCAGCTTTCAAGGCTTGCTCAACTCTGCTCATTAACATTTATAAAATAACAATAATAATAAGCAACAGAAGTTTCATCAGAACAATCAACTATTGAACCAAGAATGTCAAAGATTTTGGAAGTAACCTTTTCAATTCATTCTGATGGTCATCGAAAAATATAAGCACGCGACTAAGGTCAGTAATCCCATGTTTCTTCATCACTTTGGGCCAGTCAACACTTCCAAAATCAACAAAGTCCTTTCCAGCATAATATGTGCAGTTTCCATCAACATAGGCAGGTCCCTTTTTCAGATACTTTTCCGGATGCCTAGGTGAAAGAGAAATAATTGGTCTGTCCGGCATAGCCTGCCGTAAAACCCAAGTTGAATGTCCCTTGAAAGCACCACTCTCAATCATCAGTTCTGGTTGCAACCACCGGGTCATAAACCAAAGCCCAAAGCTGTGGTCAAAACCCATCCCATACATGTTGTTTTTGATTGGCCGAGTTTCATATATAGGCACAAATTCTTCTAAAGCTCTAAGCAGATCTTTCGATGTCCATTCTACTGTTTTACCAAGTTTCGATCTGCCTTTACCAAGGATGAGACTATAAGCATCCAGCAAAAACAAAGTGTACGACTAAATGATTTCAAAGTGTATATTCAAACTTCAACAATGTTTTCCTTCTGACTTAAGCCAAAAAGAGGGACATAAAATGTCATAAAATCAACATCTAATTCTCAGCTCCAAAATCTCATGAACGGTTGCTTTATTGAGCTCATTTATAGCATATCAAAATAATAATACTAATTAGAATTGCCGCTATCTTTGAACTGAGCTTGTTTAATATAAAGAATTTAATGAAGTGAATAATGCGAAATCCATAAACAACTAATTAAGGAATGTAGCTCAAATCAGGATCAGGATCCGGAAATAATTAAATGAATCACATTTTAACAGTTCAGTTTGATCTTCCAGAAACAATCTAGCTAGCATTTTAAATTTCGCACTCTCGATCCAAACGAAAACCGAATCAAGACAAAATTACAAACCCTAAGATAAAAAAGAAGTGAGATCAGATCAGACGGTAGAAACTTACACCAGGGCACGCCGAGGGTTCCAAAATCGGAAGCGAGGCCGTCGAGGCCGAAGAATCCGGCGCGAGAGACGGGGTTGTAGGACGAGATGCAGACGAAGCCGCGCGAAGTGAAGAGCAACGAGGACGCAGCGAAGACCACGAGCAGCAGGAACACGGCGGCGCAAAGCCAGTAGGAGGTGGAGGAGGAGGAGGAGGCGGATGCGGTGGTTCCGAGGAGGCGGGAGATGTAATTGGAAGCCCTGTTGGTGGCGCGGAAGAGGATGTTGTTGTTCTTCTTGGTCTTGGATTCGTCAGCGTTGGCAGCGGAGGCGGAAGATTCGTCGTCGTCGGCGAAGAGAGTGCCGCGGCGGGAGGAGAGTGCCCTCTCCAACATGTTTGTACCGAAATGGTGATGGCGGTGTGTCGGAGTTGTGCTCTGTGGCGATGAC
>NC_029778.3:77523927-77554269 GCF_000817695.3 Arachis duranensis | reverse complement strand
TGATGAATTTCTTTATTTCTTGTATTTATATTTATTTCTTTTTTTTTCCTTCTAATTTCTATTTTATTTATTATTATTATTATTATTATTATTATTATTATTATTATTATTATTATTATTATTATTATTATTCTCTTTGTTTTTGTTGTTCTTCACATGATTCCCATCACATCACATCACGTACCATGCTCTCTTTTAGTCTTTTCAGTTACTAACTAGATGAACTTCTTAATCTCCTAACTTATAAAGTTTTACTAGTAGTATATATTTGTATTTAATGTTTCTACCAAAATATCAAAATACTTCATCCTGGATACTAATAAATGTTTTATTTAAAGCAAATCTAATAAATTAGTCACGAATGGAACAATATAATTGTTTTGTATCTTGAAATGATAAAATGAGAAGCGGAGGAAATTAAAAGAAAAAAAAGAAAGCATAATATTAAGTGGAATACAACTTAGAAAAGAATATAAGAATGCTGAATTCATGGCTAGGGAGGTCCTTGGAAATTGAATAGAAGAAAAAAATGGTTAATATGAGATCATGAGTACTTATTCCTTATTTAACAAGAAAGGGACTATAGCGGTTCTCATGAAGGCAAGCATATACTATTCCACACACTTTCCAATTTCCTCATATTTGCATATTCTTTAAACGCGTTTAATAATATAATAATAATATAACTTAAATGTGCATCGATTAAATTTGAAGGATGCCAATTACAGAATCACTACTCTGCAATGGTGTGTCTTGGAGCTGTGTTTGGGTGCAAGCGCTCCAACTCAATTGTAGGGTATCTTCTATCAGCCTTGGTTTCCATATCAATTCTTTGTGTTTTGCGTTTGCTATGTTATGGCCTTTACCGCTTTCTAAAGAGGAGAGAAACAAATACTCATCATCATGTTGCTGCACATCCAAACGATGCCTTACATATGCAGTCACAGAACACAAGGCTTGGCCAAATAGAATAGTGTAGTGTGTTGTATGTGTTTGCATTATGATTCAATCTATTTCACTTTCATTTTTATGTTTGTATTATGGTGACAACTCAGGTTCAGTCGACTTCACGTGAAGTCGACTGAAGTCGACTACACCTGAGTTTTCACCGTATTATTATTGGTCTGTTTTGATGTCAAGTGTTCAAACTTGAAAGCTCATTCAATAATAGATCATTCCTTCTCATTTACACTGCCTATTCCATTAAACTTGATTACTTTCTATTTAGTTTAACAAAGATACAATAAAACTACCATAACTCCAAGGAAACAAGTGGTTACAATAGATTAGTGCTGATTGAAGTCTCTGTTAGAGTTCAAAATACTTAGCGGCAGAATGTGAAGAGCAGTGATTATGATTGTTAGTATTATTAGTATCGAGATTCTTGGAATGAGTGACACGCCAAAGCTTCAAGACACCATCAAGGCTACCAGTGCAAACAGTGCAAGTATCTTCAATGTTATCATCAACCAACCTTCCTCCAATGAAAGCAGTTACACACCGAATTGGGCCTCTATGGCCAACAAGAACGGCTAAACAAGTGTGTTGGCCATCTTGCTCCCTAGCCCAAACCCTGCTTGTTGAATCAGCTGACCCACTAACCATGAACTTAGCCACACTAGCCAAGCACATAACTGCATGAGTGTGGCCTTGGATTGAACCACCATATTGCAATTGCCCTGCAAACCAACCCTTTAGCCAGTAGTGGATGTAGCCGTCCGTGCAGCCGCCGTACAAGATGGCGCCGTCCGGGGTAAGCGTCAAGGCTTTTACAGGAGAATGCTTGGCGTGCAAGGTAACTGTCAGGGAATGGGGCTGGTCGTGGCTGCAGAAGTTGCGCCGCCAAACTCGGACCGTGGCGTCGTCGGAGGCAGTGTAGAGAACTCCATCATCAGCTACAATGATGGCATTGATTGGCTCCGGGTGAGCTTTGATTGTCTCTATGCACTTCAAGTCAGAGATTCGCCATACTTTGACTGTTTTGTCTAGGGAAGCAGTGTATAGAATGTCCTCTGCTGTGTTAATCGCCATTGATGTGATTAGCCCCTTATGCTTCATCTGATAATTGCATTTAATTAGTGTTTAGTAGTTAATATAAGGGTCGAAACTCAGGTGTAGTCGACTTTAAGTGAAGTTGATAACTGAGAGTTGTTAGATGATTTGATTAATTTGACTAAATTTTCATCTACCTATTAACTTCGAAGTCGACTGCACTTGAGTTTTCACCTAATATAAGACATAAATATAGAAGCTCTGATACTATGATATGAAATTATTTCATAGCTGATAGAAGGAGACACATGAATGATTATATATACTTACTGTCTTGTCTTTGCCGGCGATGTAGCTGCGGACATAGCCAACAGTCTTAGGTATGGAAGCCAAACGAACATGCTTCAAAACCTTATCCCAAGTTCTTCTCCATACTCTAATCTTGCCATCAGCATAAGCTGCATAAACCGTGTCGTTGGACACCTCAAGAGCCACCACCCTGCAAGCCTTGGTCCTCAGTTGGCCGTACTCGGTGAACTCAGGGAGCTTCCACAACCTGACAAGGTTGGATTCGGAGCCGGTGTAGACCAGGCGAGTTCTGATGATGATGATGATGGAGAGGAGAGGAAACCGGAGAGGTTTGGAGGCTGCGCGAAAGCGTAGGACATGAGAGGCGAGGAGGGGATTGAAGTAGCTTTGTGAGAGGGTTTTCTTTTGTGGAGAGGCTTCTCAAGAAGTTGCTGTTCTGAGTTGTGGATCTAAAGTCAAAAGATGGTGTGGGATCAGGTGAGTTGGAAGAGTCCATTGATTCATTGATCTTTCTTTGTGTTCCTTCAGTGATGTGTAGAGTAGTGATGGCAGCTATGAATATTATGGTTTTATGGTTTATGAATGAAGTAGGTGGAATGAAATAGGAGTGGTGGTGGTAGATGTTTCCTATAACTTAGTGTTTATTGCAGAGTTTGATGGACGTTCTGAGTATTAAAGGAGAAAAGAACAAGCTAAGGAGTATTGTTATATTTATATCAGTTACTATTGCTTGTGTACAAATAACATTCAATTTTTCTGGAGCTATCAAATTGATAATTGTTTAAGGGCAAGGTTAGATAATTGTAGACGAAATTGATCTCAACTGTTTCCTGAATTTGCCCAACAGGCATTAATTTATAAGTTCCATTGGAGGAATGACTTAAAGTATGAATCAGTAAATGGCTCACCAAATTGTTTGGAATTAAAGATGGTGGCAGGTGCATAAACTGATGCTAATAATAAATGGCAGTAGATTTTAGGAACCAATAACTTGGGACTTTTATTTTTCTTCTATTCATTGTTCCTGTTACTAAATGTAGGCACAATTGTAATATATTTTAGTCATTTTAGGCATTCATACACATTTATTTGGTTTACTTGTCTCTGTCATTATTAATTAAATTTCATTTCAGTCCTATTAAATTTCATTTCAATAGGAGAATCGGAACACATACAGCATGGTTACTTTCACTCACATCACAATGTTTATATACACCTAATGAAGTAAAAAAGAAAAATTATAGCAATAATCATTTTAGAATCCCTGGATTTTTGTTCCAAGACAAGTAGGAGGGATCCCCAAGAGGCCTGCACATAAGTTTGGAATGGAAAATAAGTTTGAAATTCAGAAGTTAAGTAAATAAAAATGATAGCATTTTGTTTATATTACCTTGGCTTGATGACATAGAGTAGTATGAATACTATAGCGCAGAGCAAGGATACCCCACCAACAAAAAGGTATGCCATGCCTAAGAAGGGATTCTTTCCACCAATCCAAGTTGCAGTTGATAGAATGAGCCTCTTATTCCCACCAAACTCATATGTGTTATAATTGTTTTCTATCACTATTTCTACAAGATCATTCACTTCCAGGTTAGTCTCAATCTTCCCATACAGTTTTCTGAAAGATGGCAGTGCTGCCGTTCTCATCCAAACAATCAGATCCTCTTGTTGATTCAACTGGTACATATTAATTCATGCATAAAATCAAACAGTTTAAAAAATTTAAGACGACTATTTTACACTGTCAGTGTATCAAAAGAAAAAGATCAAGTAGATATAACAGTACAGGCATGTTTTCATCGAGTTTCGCGCCTCCAACTAGACCTCCAAGTTGAAAATTCTTGGGATAAACCTTGGAGCCAAATTTGTGGGATCTATCACTCCCCCATGATATGTCTTTCTTGTTGACGGTCAAACTCTTGGTGTTGACCCAAAACTTGTAAGTGTCATTGAAGAGAGACCAAGCAATGAGGCCGCATGGAACAATTGGCATGCTACCATTGGTTTTGTCTTGCGGATAACAATTTGTTGTGTCTCCTTCAGATGCCGGATTCACTAGCTGCTTGTCATTTCTACTCTTCACATACCTTCGATGGTTCTGGTAGTAATTATCAAGCTGGTAATAGATGAAGATAGGGCCTTGCATTTTGCGTTCAACGGTCCATGATGTCGTGCATGTCTTGTTTGTCATGTCGTTTTTGATAAATGCCACCGCGTTTTGAGCATGGATCTCGTTAAGGCATTTATCGTCGTATCTGATTGCAGCCTCTTCCACCTGCATCCATTCGTACACCAAAATCAATCACTAAAATTAGCGACTTGTGTATAAGTATATGTGTGGTTATTTTATATTGATGGCTGATTTTGGTGAATATGTAGCATAGTCTGGTGAATTAAAGAGAGAGAGATATGTATATATTACGCTTTCTGATGAAAACAATGAAGCAAGACCGACGGGGATGAAAACGATTCCTACGACAGTGAATGTGGAAATGACCTGGGAATTGAAAAAGAATAAAGATGATGAATGATTGCATTATTGTTGGTAGAATTATAATATAATATATATACCTACCCAACCAGGTGTTAGGATTGGTTTCCATGCAGGAAGTTCTTGCTGTGAGAACTTTGAATCTAGCAATTAAAAAGTAATTAATAAGAGAGAAATAAAAGAGTGTGGAAAGAAAGGAGAAGAAGGAAGAAAGAAACTGACATTTGGGTTTCTTAGAATACTTCTTGGGCGTGGGAGCAGAGTGTGGTTCCATCATTGTTGCTGCAGAATAATAAGTTTGTTAATGGAGGAGACTTGTGTTGTCTGCCTACGTAAAAGAAGTTATCAAGTTCGGAGAACCGCAGAATGATTCCAACCATCTTACCACCGCAACTGCCGCTCCTCCCTCCCTATATCTCCCTTAGCTCCACTTTATAAATAATAAGATAAATTCAATGATTTTTTTGGTGACGATAAATTCAATGATTGAGAATGAATTAACTTGTACTTATTTTTTGTAGGTAATCTTCTGTTTGGATTTTTTAAAAATATTTCACAAAAAATAACTGATATTTATATTATATTTATAGAATTATTTAAGATAATTAATGAAATATAGCTCAAATGCTATTTGTTCTCCTTTCCTCTGTAAAGGTCTCTATTTTTAGCCTCTCTTGATGTACGAAAAAGAAAAAAAAAATTATCCATTTATTATTTTGAATAATCCTACATTTGTTATAGTTTTATATATTTACTAATTCAAGAGATGGATTAATACAATAATAATGCTTAATGCTTTAGCCTCTCTTGATTGTGTTCATTATTTTTTTTATTCGATTTACTCATGTACAGTTAATAATGGCTGGATGTTTAATTCACTAAGTATGCAAATGATTATCCTAATGTTAAAGTTTAGGAGATAATTTCGGAGTGGAATGTTTTTTTACTTTATTGGGTCAATTTTAGAACTTATTGTTCACATTATTTACAAAAATCATTATTTACTTAACAAAACTGAATTTAAAAACATACTAAGGTCAAACCTTTGTACCACATTTAAGTAACTATATTCAAGCAAAATTAGACCAACTCTAAACTAATTAGTTAGAACATCTCCAATGCCAGTTTTAATTTCAATTTCATTTTGAACATTTGTATGACTATTTGTCATAAATAATGATTTAAAATTAGAAATGAAACTTGTCCCTTTAATGCTTAGTTTCAATTCAAGTAGAATTTTATATTTTTTTAATTATTTTTAACATAATTATATGAATAGCAAAATTTTATTAGTTCTCTATTAAGGTAATACTGCATTTCATCAATCAACTCCAATAAAAATTTCAATTCTAAATCAATTTTTTTGAAAATATAAAAAATGATACTCTAAAAACACCCCATTGGAGATGCTCTTCCAAAAGCATTTCTTTCACTCAACGGAAATATACCATTTCCTTGTTAGAAGACACTAACTTCATGACATGCAAGCCCGCATTTGTTCCTATAGATGCCAACATCAAACTGAGTGCCAGAGAAGGAGATCCAATTCCAGATGTTTCAGCATATAGAAGATTGATAGGAAGATTATTACGAATAAAAGATTAAAAATTAATTTGATGACTAAAATTTGTTAAGAATTATAACATACAACTAAATATTTGTAAATAACAAATTTCTTTTCAGTCTTTCCAAATTAAAGTACAGAGGGAGAGTACTAAAACTGTACCTCCTTGGATTTGGATATAAAACTAAACAACGAACTCTTTTTATTTATACAATGTTGGACTTGAAACTTGAAAGCATGTATTCTAATTTCTATTCTATCTCTTTCGGAAATTGAAGAGTTTCACAGAAACTTGAGCACAGCAAAAGCAACAACCAGAGTTGCAGCAACTCCAACAAAATCATCTCTCTATAACCAAAGTATCTCCTCAGAAACTCTTCCACTCATTTGACTCAATTCTACTTGTTATGTCTCCAAATTGAGATGCAACCAATCCATATAAGGTCCAAGCCACTGGACATGCCCAATAGTACCATCTCCACCACACAGCACTGCTCTGACATAAAAAAAGAACACCATTAGTATGTACATAATTTCCTAACATGGAATTATTCATTGCATTTTGTACTTGTCTAGGGACAACAAATCCCGAGAAGAGATTCCAAATTGCATAGAATGCACTAGCCACAATTGAAGCAACATGTTGGTTATGGCCACAGCCATCATGCCATAGAAGGTGAAGTACATGAAGAAGATATACCAAAAGAATTTGCAATCAAATCCAATCATTGCATAAACTATGAGGCCATATGTTACAGCTTGTGCAAGAATATATGGTAGCTCTATTAGAACCTAGAGTGAAACAAAATGGATCAGGTTACATTAATTAGTACTCTTAACTCTGAAACTATAACTTCCCAAAAGATTAATCAAATTACCTGTGAAAATACATGGGAAGGCCGAATACATTCCGGCCGCCCTTTCTCTATAAAAGACGGTTCCTTCCATGGCAACCACTGGCTGAACAGAAGAATCATTCTGGACCCCAAGTTGAAGAGAACAGCATTGTACATTGAACCTATAGCATTAAACAGATCCTGTTTTCTTGTCCTACAAGTTAACTCAAAGGGGATCAGATTTCTTGTCCTACAAATTTCTTGACCTTAATTCAGAATATTTAATCAAGATAGTAACTCACGTTTTGGATCCAAGATCCCAGAACATGGTTCCAAACATCAAAGCTACAAATTTAGTGAACAAATATCTCAGCAGTATATGGAGGATTGCGCCAGTATGACCAATGTTGTTTCCACAAACAAGCCATACATTGGATGAAAAATGGTTGTGCATATTGAGTAGGAAAGCTAAGTTCCTTGGAACCAGGAGCAGGCTTGCTCAATTCTGCTACAAGATCTTTATTTCTCCTAAGGTGTAGGCAAACATTTTTTCAGCATAAGAACACAGCTTTTATAATAACTAAGAAATATCAAAGTTGTTTAGTAGAAAAATGAGTAAGATTACAAAGAAGATTACCTATAAAGTTCTGAATTTTTATATATATCAGAAAAGTCAACATTTAAATCCATTTCTCGTGCTGGAGTTGTGATTTCCAACATCCAAGTTGCAGGGTTACATCCATCTCTGATTTTATTGACCCCTTTAACAGACTAATTAAAAGTAGAAACTATAAGCAGTTATATAATTGTCTTTTTCTTTATGATCTTTGAGCTTTTTGAGACACATTATACCTCAAAGTAGTTGATGAGTTGGTAAGAATGACGGCCTAATGGGTCGACATAAATTTCTTGCCCTCCACGCTTTAATAGGAAAAGCTGCAAGAAAAATTGAAAAATGTAGCATCTTGTTTTAATGAAAAAAGCTCATATGTCTCTGGCTCTGGTTGCAATAAGGCTATAAATGCAGTTCACTTTAGAATATGAACAATTTGTCTAAGGCATTTCATGATTTGAACAGTTGTGGAGCTGTCTAGCCCAGTAGATATGCCATCCATGAACAAAGCTTTCGCCGGACCAATCAACATCTTCCCTGCAAATAATGCACATAAAAGTTGAAACAGAATTACACACAAAATTGATGGACTAAGAGTTTGATCACTACCTGTGGTAACACGCTTTCTTTGTCTTCCGGATATACCGCGCAACATTTCATCCCCTACTAGAGTATCAGCACATATTTCTAAATCCAAGATCTGTAAATCACAAATTAGATAAATAGTAGAAACCATAAAGACAGTATTTGCGTTTGTGATGATGCAATATTGTGAGAAATCAGAACTCAGAACTACTTGAAGTTGAAGATGTCACCTTTAGTATATATTCTGTTATCATCTGGTTTGCTTCCTGGCCTTCAGATGCTGTTGCCTAGTATTATTAGAAAGCCAATAAGATCAAAAGGTTGTGTATCAATCAAAATTAACAGTTTAACTGAACTTAGGAGGAAAGAGTATGGCTAAGGTGGTAATGTATAATAGAATCAATTGCTGAAGTTCATTTCTATAGAAATAGTAATGCTTGATAATTTGCTATGCAGATTTTCCAGTGGAGCATGGAGATAGTTCCTTTCACCTTCATGTATATATCGATATCTTGGTCGGGTTTAATTTTTGCTGCTATCTCTCGTCTTGTTAGTTCAGAAAGCAAGTCTGCACATAGCAAAAAGTAATTATAAGTCATGCTTAGACTACAGGTTACAGATATGGAAGCTATCTTCTTCAACAAGAACAATTTAGGGTGAAATTCGACTAACCGAATCTTGAACCAACCCCTTGACACCTTGCTGAGAAAGCCAAGGTTTCCCTCACAGTCATTTCTCCAATATGAACATCATTCTGGCTAATGTATGCTGCAGTTCTTTGAGGTACAAACTCATTCATTTCATGGCCATTATAGGTAACTCTGCCACTAACCTGCAGCATATTTATCAGCAAAAATTGGATATAAGTGGTTTGATTAGGTTATATGATTGATGCATACATGAAAGAAGCACTTTAACCTTAAGATCTTGACCAAGCTTTCCTGCCAGAGCCAAAAGGAGTGTGGTTTTTCCAGAACTTGGAGGACCTTAAAGCAATGTGCAACAAACCAGAGAGATAATAGGGATTTAACTCCTTTTAAATATACTTATAAAAGGAGAGGAGAAAAAGTAGCAAACTAAATTTTAAATTCTGAAACTCCACATCTTTAGGACAGTAGTTATAGGATTAGATATTATAAATAGGTAGGCTGGGAAAGCTAGTAGGAGGAAAATAAGTGGAGTGAAAATCTAGAGGGAGAGAATTGACCTCTCGAAAGTCAATTATTCTTGTTTTTCTTTCATTTAAATCTATAATATTCTGTTCAGTTATTCTGTTCTTCCCTTCTACCCTTATTTTCTACACTCAATTCTGCCTAACAGTAAGGATACTAGAGAAACCGTAACAATTGGTATCAGAAGTTCGATCTGGGCTTCTTCCTGTGAATGGTTTCCACACGCAGCGGAGGTGCGATGGAGGATCGGGTTGAGAGTCTGGAGAAACAGTTGAATGAGTTTCGATCTGAACAAAACAGAATAATGGAAACGATGACGCAAAGGATGGATGAATTAGTAATGCGAATCCCACAACAGGATTCGAGCGGTGGGAACTCGCGCATCAACGATCCGGGTGGCGGGCGTCAGCGAGATCCACCTCCAAACAGGGGTGATCTCAATCGCAGAGTGGACATTCCTTCCTTTGATGGCTTGGATGCGAGTGGGTGGTTGGTTCGAATGGATCGTTATTTTCGCATATCGAGGATTCAGGTGGAAGAGAAACTCGAGTACGCGGTGCTTGCACTTCATGGGGAAGCTTTAACATGGTTTGAATGGTGGGAGTCTCAATCCACCTTCCCTTCATGGATTCGTTTCAAACAAGATTTGCTCAAACGATTTGAGCCTGGTGCAGATGCGAATCCTCTTGCGCCATTATTGCAGGTGAGACAGCATGGGTCGGTTATGGAGTATCGGAGAGACTTTGAGATAGCGGCTAGGGCACATAGACATTTGGGGGGAGATACCTTGTTGTGCATGTTCCATGAAGGACTCAAACCGTCGATCAAAGCGGAGATGAGAGTTGCCGAGTTTGAAAACCTCCAGGCCCTGATGGATAGGGCCATGATGTTAGAGTCGAGGAATGAAGCGTGGCGTACAGAAGGAACGCACCCAGGAGGAAGACGAAATGAAAATACTAACCGTTTGGGCTGGAGCGGTGCCAGATCCAATAATTGGGCTCAGCACACTTCACAATCTCCTTCCATAACTAAACAGCCCACATCCATCCCTCATAGTAAAACAGAATCCAATACTTCCTCGGCCCCTTCCACCACTAATATCACAAAGCCTTCATCACGATGGATTTCACATGAGGAATGGAGTGAGCGACAGCGCAAAGGTCTCTGTTTCCGCTGCGGGGACAAGTGGAATCCTGGCCACACATGCAAGTTCAGACATCAACAACTCATTCTCCTGGGGGAGGAGGATGAACAACCCGAGGATTGTTGCGAAGATTTGGCCTCGGACGAACCTGTCGTAACCATTAACAGTCTTTCTCTTCGTCTCTCTTCTCTAAGTTATTGGGGACTTACATCACACCAAACTTTGAAGGTACGAGCTACTATAAATGGTGTTGGGGTGGTCGTGTTGGTTGACCCAGGGGCTGAGGCGAATTTTATTTCATCTTCTCTTGTCTCCATACTGGGTTTGCCATTGGTACACCTGCCTCCTTTCCGAATTGAGGTTGGAAATGGAGCAATAGAGCATGGGTTAGGTGGCTGTGAAAAAGTGGAATTATTGGTACAGGGAATTTCTATTGTAGAGGACTTCTTGGTGATGGAATTGGGACGTTCTGAAGTTGTTTTGGGTGCGGGGTGGATTGCTAGTTTGGGCAAATTTGAAGGGGATTATAACGCCTTATCCTTAAGCTGGATGTTGAATGGGAAGAAGGTGACTTTGCATGGTGATCCCTCTTTAGGGAGAAGTCGAGCTAGTGCAAAAGTGACTTTAAATGCCCTTAGAAATAATGAAGAGGGCTTTCTCGTAACCCCTGTGTTCATTGCCGATTCTACAGAAGCCCAACTATCTGTTTCGTCAGCAACTTTGGCAATTTTGCAGCAATTTGAGGATGTCTTTCAGTCCCCATATGGTCTTCCTCCACAAAGAACACACGATCATGCTATAGTACTAAAAGACAGTGCAGAGATCCCAAACATTCGACCTTACAGATATCCACATTATCAGAAGGCAGAAATGGAAAAAATAATTGATGAAATGCTGCAGATTAGGATTATTCGGCCCAGCACAAGTCCCTTCTCGAGCCCGGTAATTTTGGTAAAGAAAAAGGATGGTGGGTGGAGGTTTTGCGTCGACTATAGGGCCCTCAATAAGATCACGGTGCCGGACAAATTTCCTATTCCTATTATAGAGGAGCTATTGGATGAGCTCGATGGTGCAACAGTGTTTTCCAAATTGGATCTCAAATCCGGATATCATCAAATTCGAATGAAGGAGGAGGATATTCATAAGACAGCTTTTCGCACCCACGACGGCCATTACGAATTCCTTGTAATGCCTTTTGGCCTCACAAACGCTCCATCCACTTTTCAAGCCCTCATGAACACTGTACTTCGTCCGTTCCTCAGAAAATTTGCTTTAGTTTTCTTCGATGACATCCTTATTTATAGCAAGGATCTCATTAGCCACAGAGGTCATTTGCAGAATATTTTTGAGGTACTGAGGCAACACAATTTATTGGTAAATAAAAAGAAGTGCTGTTTTGAAGCACCGAGTATTGAGTACCTTGGCCACGTTATTTCTGCCGAAGGGGTGGCGGCTGATCCTAAGAAACTTAGAGATATGCTTGACTGGCCTCCACCAAAAGATATTCGCAGCTTGCGGGGTTTCTTGGGCTTAACCGGATATTATCGCCGCTTTGTAAAAGGGTATGGTACTATTGCTGCTCTTCTCACCCAACTTCTCAAAAAGGACTCTTTTAATTGGGGTAAGGATGCTGACTCTGCTTTTCAAAAGCTCAAAACAGCTATGGTTTCCGTTCCGGTTTTAGCCGTTCCATGCTTTTCTAAACCTTTCCAGCTGGAAACCGATGCATCCGGAAAGGGAGTGGGTGCTGTCTTGATGCAGGAGGGTCGGCCAATTGCTTTTATGAGCCAAAAACTCTCGGAAACAGCCCAGCAGAAATCTGTCTACGAAAGAGAGTTGATGGCAATTGTTCTAGCTGTTCAAAAGTGGAAACACTATCTCATGGGACAGCAGTTCACAGTTTTTACTGATCAACAGTCCTTGAAGTTTTTATTAGATCAGCGTGTAGCAGACGAAGGCCAGCAGAAATGGTTATCCAAGTTACTGGGATACAATTTTGACATTAAATATAAGGCAGGGACAGAAAACAGGGTGGCTGATGCCCTTTCTAGGAAATTTCATTTCTCCTCCCTGTCTTTTTTCCATGGCAGCAGAATGGGATGATATGGAGGCTGAAGTATTGGCTGATGAGAAATTAAATGGGATTATGCAGAAGTTGTTAGTGGGGGAAGAAACTACACCCGGTTTTGCATTAATAAATGGAAAACTCAAATATAAAGGGAGGTTAGTGCTTGCAAAAACCTCTAAATGGATTCCAAAAATTCTGTTGGAATTTCATAGCTCCAGGCTGGGAGGCCATTCGGGCTTCTTTAGAACTTACAAGAGGATTTCTGCTATCCTTTATTGGGAGGGTATGAAGGCAGCAGTGATGAACTTTATTAAAGGTTGTGAAATTTGTCAGCAGAACAAGCATTCTACCTTGCAACCTGCTGGTCTCCTACAACCGCTGCCAATTCCTTCCAATGTATGGGCTGACATCTCAATGGATTTCATAGGGGGATTACCCAAAGCCAATGGAATGGATACAATATTTGTGGTGGTGGATCGCATGACTAAATATGCTCATTTCTTCCCACTTTCACATCCCTTTACGGCAAAGGATGTTGCTGTTTTGTTCATTAAGGAAGTGGTACGCCTCCATGGTTTTCCATCGTCAATTGTCTCCGATCGAGACAAAATATTCATGAGTGCTTTCTGGACTGAAGTTTTTAAACAGGCCGGTACTACCTTGAAGATGTCCTCGGCCTATCACCCGCAGACCGACGGCCAAACTGAGGCGGTGAATAAATGCTTGGAAACCTACCTGCGATGCTTAACTGGTGCTAAACCTAAACAATGGCCAGCTTGGCTTTCTTGGGTAGAGTTTTGGTATAATACCTCATACCATGGCTCTATTCGGATGACACCTTTTCGAGCTTTATATGGCAGGGAACCTCCAGCTTTATTACGAGGAGGGATGGAATCTTCAGTAGAAGAAGTAAGGGTCTTATTGGAGGAACGAAATCAGATGCTAGATGAAATCCAATTTCAGCTTAATAGGGCTCAGAACAGAATGAGACAAAGTGCAGACAAGAAACGACGTAATGTGTCTTTTGAAGTAGGAGACTTTGTGTATCTCAAACTTCAGCCATATAGGATGAAATCTTTGGCAGCCAGATCAAATCAAAAGTTAGGTGCAAGGTTTTATGGTCCTTTTGAGGTGCTAGAACGGATTGGAGCAGTGGCCTACAGGCTGAAATTACCTGACACCGCAAGAATACACCTTGTTTTTCATATTTCCTAGTTGAAGAAAAGTGTTGGACCTTCCTTACATCCTCAACCATTACCCGAAGCACTCACTGAAGAAGGGGAATTGCTGGTAGAACCTGAACAAGCCATTGACAGCCGCTACAACAATCAGGGAGATCTTGAAGTCCTTATCAAATGGAAAGAACTGCCAGATTTCGAGAACACTTGGGAGTCAGCAGCAACATTACAAACAACATTTCCCTCTTTCCACCTTGAGGACAAGGTGGCTCTTCATGGGGGGGGGGTATTGCAACAAACCAGAGAGATAATAGGGATTTAACTCCTTTTAAATATACTTATAAAAGGAGAGGAGAAAAAGTAGCAAACTAAATTTTAAATTCTGAAACTCCACATCTTTAGGACAGTAGTTATAGGATTAGATATTATAAATAGGTAGGCTGGGAAAGCTAGTAGGAGGAAAATAAGTGGAGTGAAAATCTAGAGGGAGAGAATTGACCTCTCGAAAGTCAATTATTCTTGTTTTTCTTTCATTTAAATCTATAATATTCTGTTCAGTTATTCTGTTCTTCCCTTCTACCCTTATTTTCTACACTCAATTCTGCCTAACAGTAAGGATACTAGAGAAACCGTAACACAATGTATTAGGGATTTGGGTATTATGGGGTGCTCAAAGTCGCACATCGGGTAGTATGGGATGCTTGATGTTGTATATAATATAAGGAGAGTGGTTCTTTTCCCTTATAGGCTAGCTTTTATTCCAACTTTAGAAAATATTCAAAGGAAAAGGAAAGTTTTGCAATTTAAAACTGTTCAAAAAAATAATTAAACTCTTTAACAATGGATACATATACCTCTCTATTCTTTCCCTCAGCTTCAACAGAAACTTCTCATTATCCTCTTCAGTAGCACCTACCAACCTTTGCAACACAGAACTGTGAAACCAAAGAATGGTATTATCACTTAAAAACCTAAATTTATAGAATAAATGGAGGGTGATTCCTGTAGCATGATAGTGTTAAAAGTGTTTACTTGCAGTATCTAATATCTACAAGTAGTTGACTTTAAGTTCATCACAATCACAGTATTTAATTTACTTGGATGAAGCACTGTTTTCTTTTTGTTTTAGTGAAAGCAATATTAGAAGATTAGTGAATACAAAATGCTTCTTTGTCAGCATGTTATAGATTTATATGGGAGTCTATGTCTTGCAAGTCAAGTTATTACAACTTTGTTTCAATGTTTCATATTTCATATTACTTGTTCTTACACTTAGATATTGATACATTGTGTTGTGTCACCTGTTTTATTCGCTATAAGGAAAACCACAAGATGACAAGAGTTAATGAACTTGAAAATTCTGATAATCAACGATAATAAGAAAAGATTTGGTAGGTAAAATAATCCTTGTTTGGCTATTTTGGTTTTCTGAAAGGTTGCTTTTTTTTTTTTTGGACGGGGAAAGGTTGCTTTGTTTACTATTTGACAAAATTTAGTCAGGGTCAGTTGGGGCCTCTGGTTTGGGTCAGGGCTTTTTGTCTTGCTAGTTTGTGAGGTATTTTGAAATGGGCTTTGCTGGTTTGGTCCTATTTTGTTACTGGGTCCACAATTTTTTTGCCTAAATCTTGGCTTGTTTCTCCATAAAGAGGGTAATATTCTTACCTTCCACTATCTATCTTTCCTCACTCCTCTCCTTCCCCATGCTGTTGTTCCATTATGTTAACGGTTCTCTCCCTCTTGCTTATAACAAATACTTTGGGTTTCGCTGTAAAAGTGTGTTTATAAAATGCTAAGAAATAAAAATTTAATACTGGAAGAGTCATTTAAAAAAAAAAAATAGATAAAAACCAAGATGATTTATATTATATATGAGTACAAAAAATTATTTTTTTTGTTGTCTTAAAAAATTTATTGAAGTCGTTTAACATTTTTTGTAGTCCTTATAATATTTTAAGAATTTTTTTCTCCTTAAAACATTAACAAACCAGAACTTTATCTATGACCATCGTCACCTAACTCAATTATTATTATATATTATATATTTTAATATATTTCTAGTATGGTTGTATTTTAAATTATATAATATCTTTAATTTTGACGAGAACCCATCTGTTCATACCCTGACCCAATAGTAAAGGCCCAGGTTCAAAGCGAAAGGCCTAATCCAAGAGATTGGACCTCCCCTAGCATCAATCTTCGTATACGAAGTCGGTGCTCGACACGACCTGTTCAAAGGAAGTCGGGAACGAGGATTAGTTGGCAGATAAGCACTCATTCAAATGAGTAACTGTCCCAAGAATCTCTCTACCCACTTCCATAGGCCATATCTTAACTTCCCTAAAATAAAGGGACAGTTAACACCCTAGAAAAGTGGCATTACTCCAACGGTGGTTATTGGCTCACCACTATAAATACCCTGACACCCCTCAGGTATCTCTAAGTCCCAATACTCTCTAGACCTGCTCACACTCTTGCTAACTTAGGCATCGGAGTGTCTTTGCAGGTACCACCCCCCATTCCTTCACGCTCACAAGTCGGACGGAGGCCCTCAAGGTGCAAACCCACTCGAAGACCTCCTCTTACGAACGATTGGGCCAACCCACGCCATCCAGTCCATTAATCTCCGGTTACCTAACGTAACATTGGCGCCGTTGCCGGGGACCCGAGAGATCAACCAGTGATGGCGGATAGATCCCCTGAAGAAGGACATGTGGAGACAGATTCTGAACAAGAGAATCTGGACACTGGAAACAATAACGCAGACATGGCCTTCCACCAGGGAACCAGCGACCCTCATAGGGAAGGTACCTCCGGAGTAAAAAATCCGAAGGTAAATTCCTCAAAAGGGCGCGAATCCGAGAAGGATGGACCATCCCATGCAACTGAGCTCATGGGATTAGTCCACGTCCACCAAAGTCGCCTGGAGCAGTTAGAGCAGGAACGGGAGCGACAAAGGGAGACTGAAAAGAACCTAAAAGAGGAGATGGAATGACGGAAAGAGTTAGAAAGAAAACTCTTGAAGTTAGAATCCTCCCTCAAAGGTTGGAACTCCTGCGACGACCGAGAAGAAACGCCCCTAGGAGGGGAGGATCCCTTTAGTGAGGACATAATGAGGGCCAAAGTTCCGAGGAACTTCAAGAGCCCAGATATGGACCCTTATGACGGAACCACAGATCCAAAGCATCACCTAAGCAATTTCAAAAGCCGGATGTATCTGGCTGATGCTTCTGATACGACACGCTGCAAGGCTTTTCCGACAACTCTGTCGAAAGCAGCGATGAAATGGTTCGAGGGCCTCCCTCCGAGGTCAATAACCAGTTTTGAAGACCTCTCGAGGAAGTTCTTGATGAGGTTCTCTATCCAGAAAGACAAAGTGAAACATGCACCAAGCCTCCTAGGAATAAAACAGGAGGTCGGAGAATCCCTACGAGCCTATATGGAAAGGTTCAACAAAGCATGTTTGGAGATTCAAGACCTGCCCACCGAGGCAGTAATAATGGGGTTAGTCAATGGGCTTAGAGAAGGTTCCTTCTCACAGTCCATATCCAAAAGACACCCCATCTCCTTGAGTGATGTGTAGGAAAGAGCTGAAAAGTACATCAACATGGAGGAAAATGCTAAGCTGAGAGACCTGAGTTGGCGATCTGGGCACCCTCCCTCAACAAAAGAGAGGGAGAGGGAGACCAAGAAGAAGGAAGAACTCGGTCTCGACAGACCAAGAAAGTATCACTCTTATACTCCTCTAAAAGTTTCAATAGTGGATGTATACAGAGAAATTTGCAACACTGAAAGGCTGCCACCCCCCAGACCCATCAAAAATAAAAAGGGGGGAAGCCGCAGCGACTACTGTGAGTACCATAAAATATATGGTCACTCCACGAACGATTGTTACGACCTTAAAAATGTGATAGAAAAGCTGGCTAGAGAAGGTCGGCTTGACAGATATCTCATAGAAAGGTCAGACAGTCATGGAAAGAGGAAGCGAGATGATATAGACAGAAGAGACCCACCACCGCCGACTCCAGAGAGACATATCCATATGATCTCAGGGGGGTTCGCCGGAGGGGGACTCACAAAATCCTCTCGCAAAAGGCACCTCAAGAGAGTCTATCAGGTCGGAGGAGAGTCATCCGACCTCCCCACCATCTCATTCACCAAAGAAGATGGGCAAGGAATAATCCCTGGACACGATGATCCAGTGGTGATAACTATGATCCTGGCAAATGCCCATCTCCACAGAACCTTAGTAGACCAGGGGAGCTCAGCAGACATCCTCTTTAAGCCCGCTTTTGACAAGCTAGGGTTGGATGAGAAAGAGTTAAGAGCTTACCCCGACACCTTGTATGGACTAGGTGACACACCAATAAAGCCACTGGGATTTTTGCCCCTCCACACCACTTTTGGAAAAGGGGAAAAATCCAAGACTCTGAGCGTAGACTTCCAGGTAGTTCATCCGGAGGTCTTGGAGCCTAGGCATACGATGTTATGGCGGTGTGTGACGTCCCTGATATATTTTGCGGTGGTTGAGTGGCATCAGGCTGATAGAGTGTTACCACAGTTTGGCGGCGTACAGCCCCCACCGCATCCCGCCCTGAACATCGACTTCTTGATGTCGAAGGACGGGAGAGGAGGTGACCGATGGTTCCCATCCCACTTAGAGTACTGGCATCTTCACTGGGAGACTCGAGCGGAGCACATTTTACAGTTCGACATCGTGGCCGACCCGGGTCCGTCGCATGAGTTCTTGGGATGGTGGCATCAGCACGGAAAGAGATTCTTGTCACCAGAGATGTACTTGGGGGATCCGAGAGGTATTCCTATTCCGGACGAGGCGACGCAGAGGGGTGCCGGCTGAGTTCCTGATATGGATCGAGTCGACGACGTTCCTGACAGGCGTCGGGTTGATAGGAGAGCTCGAGTCGGGACACGTCGTAGCCAGCGTGAGTGGCGGTGGCTGGATCATGCTATGGAGGAGGGTGATAAGGCTGGTAGGGGGCGGGAGACGACGTGGGCGTGGAGGCAGGAGGAGGGGGGCTGCTGCTAGAGACGATGTCCCTAATCATGGTCGGGGTGCAGCTGGAGGAGGTGCTGCTATGGGGGATGCTAGGCCCGTTCACGGGGGGCATGATGGTGAGTGGTGTGGATCTGGTGTGGGAGGTCCCTCGAGTCAGACTGCCACGGGGCTTGGCATAGGTCCGCTCGGAGATTACTTTGTCGGTGTTTCCGGTGACGACCAGACACTTCAGGAGAGTACACCATGGGTGAGTCCCGGGTCCATGTTTCCAGACTTCCTTGCTGGTGATGGGATTGTTGCCGAGTTTGGTGGACCACATTTCCTTGATGATATCCAGACCATCATGCAGGAGGATGAGGCTGCCCGAGGACGGGATCAGACGACAGGGACACAGGCTCCGCTAGATGTAGATTTGAACGAGCCTCCCACGGCGGCTCCTGTGCAGGCTTTTGCCCTCGGTGGGACGCCAGCATCCGCACATACTGTTGGGTCACATTCAGTTGCTGGGCCGTCATCATCCAGACCCGTACATGTCCCGCCCGGGACGCCCACACAGCCTGCTCCGGATGACGATGGCGACGATATTGAGGATGAGGAGCCGTTTATACGGAGAGGTCAGAGGACACGGGTTCCACGCAGTTGTGGCACGGGGTCGCACCTGTTTAGATGATTGGGGGATGATGGTTTATGATGGCTCTTTATGTTTGTCTTATGTATTTTATTTTGGTTATCGGTGTTATGTCTGAGTGCCCTAGGTCATTAGTTCATGCAACAGTTACTTTGATGTTATTGTATTTTGTATTAGTCAATTCCACATAATGTGTACTTTGCTTATGTAACTTAATTTCATAATTAGAAAGACATTCAACATACATATGTCGGTCGAAATACAAAGTTCATCACTAAAAAAATTATAAATGACCATACCTAGAACATCGCTTTCTAACGAAAATAAAATACAACTGACGACCTAAAGACAAACAAAAACACACAACAGCACGCTCCTACTCATTCTCCCCTGTGTGGGTGGCTCCTCCGGCCTGCGGACAACTCCGACGAGTATGTCCTGCTTGCCTGCAGAGGCCACATCTCTTTATCCTGAAATTGTTGACCAACCTGGAACTCTGTAATACTGGCAGACCCTTCCGTATCTCTAGCGCCGAATCCAGTAAGCTGCCCAGCATGTCCATCCTGCCTCATGGCATCCAGGTCCAACGATGAAAAATGGGGTGGGTACTGCTGTGTACCGGAACTAGATCCACCTGTCGCCCCTCTCGGATCACTCGCTCCGAGATCATCGCCACTGTCATCAGCGATCATATCTAGCTCCACATCATCGTCATCTGGATCACCAAACCCCATATCGAACCTCGTCGCCAACGTTGCCGCTGAGATCAACAGCGAACGAAGGGGAGGCGACAGGCTGGATCTGTGGCTCATACACCGGTACGGAGGATGAAGCAACCGCAGGTCTCGAGCTTGAACCGGCCACCGTGACTATAGTGTTGGTATTCCGGTTCGAACCACCCGAGCTGGATACCACGTCAACCAACTTTGCCAACAGCTCTGGTGTCCTCACTTCAGGAAACTGCCTGCGACAAATAAACATGACCTGCAAGTCCTCATCACTCCCGATCGTAAAACAATCATACTTCACCGTATCATGGAGCACAGTGGTTGGAATGCGATAGAAAAACTTCTTAACCCTTTTCACTCCTTCCAGATCAAGCTTCACCAGCACAGAGCTAACGAGGACATCGTAGCTCGTCGTAGGGCTCACAATAATACAGATCCTTATCGGTGAACTTCACACCGGACCTGGTTTTTCTCTTAATCCCTCCTATGTGGTGTACCAAGACTAGAAAACTATCCTCACTAGCCATCTCACCTCTCTATTGAGAGAAACTCACGTTTACAACATATATATAGAGCTTTGATTCACAGTAATTCGAATCAACTTCATTCGCACTATATATATAATTCGAATAAACTAATTTCGAATTCACAAACCTTAGTAATTCGAATTACCCTAACGTCACTCTTCCTTAGTAATTCGAATTGAATTGATTCGAACTATTACTACCTAATTCGTTACATATTGTTTCGAACTACTACTACTTCATGCATGCATGTAATTTGACGTTAGTCAATTCGAACTATGTACAAGTATAATTCGAAACGTATAGATTCGAATTATATTAAATTATGCTTTGGTTGAATGGTGTATCAAAATTCATTTTGGCTGATTTGAGTTAAATGTTTCCTCCCATGGCTTAATGCCATTTTTTACCCTAAAAAAATCAAAATATAAAAGAAAGTATTAAAAATGATAAAAAAAATTATGGAGAAAATTATTAAAACCAATAATGACCAGCAACAAACCTAAACAAACGTTAAGTGCACAAAAGCTACAATTTCTTGCTTCAAGTGAACATGCTTTTAGGATACAAAATTACGTCAAAGTTGCCAAACATCAAAGAATAGTGTTCAAAGAACTTAAACGCACTTTTTCAACGTGTTTGCCAAATACACTCTTAATAGTAATAGAGTATCAAAAACCATAGTGTCTTGTTTGAACAGAATGAGTACATCAGGTAACGGAATTCTTAAAAATTTATATACCAACATAATCCACAAAATACTAGTATGATTAATAAAGAAAAGAATAGCAAGATTGATCAGCTTCCAGTTTCGCCGCGACATCGGACTGACTGCAGTATTGTGACTAGCTCAATTGAGATGACCTCGAACACCCCGGACTGACTGCAGTATTGTGACTAGCTCAATTGAGATGACCTCGAACACCCCAACACCTTCGGGCTTGAAGTTAAGGTTGTTCGTGTTCCCATCTTCCTCTGGCTCTGAAATTTCACCAATTTGTTTATGTGAATCGCCTCCCAGCACATCAATTGCAGGCACATTTGATTCCACATCCTTAATCCAACTCATCAGCTTGTTATGAACATCAAGGGAGACAATATTCTTGCTGCTGAGTAACCTTATCGAATCCTCTGTCTCCTCCATATCTCTATTAAATTTTAAGTACTGAAAAATGGCAGCTAAGGATTCCGGTAGTGGCCTCCACTTACACCCCACTTCACAGATAGAAACTGCCTCTTTCATACATCGAACAGGCATCGTAAAATTTCTTTGTGGAATATATCCAAGCAAGAGCCCTGACCAAGTTCATAAATTTGGCTTTCCTCCCTTCATGATTGTCCTATTAACAATGGTTTCAGCTTCCTCCATATTACCCTTTCTGCTGTAAACTGCTATCATCATGTTCGGAATAACGAAATTTCTGAAATATCAGTTTCTAGATTCTCACTCCTCAAAGATACTCTTTGCAAGTTCAATGTCATCCAACTTGAGAAATGAACTTATTACAGCTGAATGTCTCTTTTAAGTAACTTCCCATCCATCTTATAAATATTCCACAACCTCATCCCTTCTTCTTTCTTCCCTATTATTGCATATTGAGTCACACGGTAAGGAAATGCCTCTTTCCAGATTGTAGCTCTTTCCAACCTTTATCATTTCTTACCTCAAAACGATTCCAAAAGTACAAGATAAGATGTTGCATAAAAGTTGTTGTAGTAGATAGAGCCAAATATGAAAAACCTGGAATTTTTTTAAAAAAAAATAATTTCCAGATAATATTAATTAAATTGCACCGAGAAAATAAAACATTACGGTCTACGGACATTACCATATGAATAAGAGAAGAAATATATGTGAAAGACCAGAAAATACAACAAAAAGAAGCGAGGGAAGAACTTCATTGAAATTGGTGTTCGAACACTGCATGAAAGATAGCAAAACCATATCAGAAATCAGCCAAACACTTGCTTAATCACACGTATGTTTAAGAAAAGTGCAACAGGCAAGACTATTTGTCATTTCAACAATTGCATAAGGATTCAATTAATTAATGAAGCTTCATATGAACACCAATCAAAAGAATCTATAATTATGGCCAATATATTTATTAAAAAAAAGTAGTGTTACTTAAGCGGTAGCTCCTTATTACAATTCCCTATTTGGCTAAGAACATTCAGACTAGGCCTTAAAAGGAAATAGTTATCCAATAAGTCAAAAGCAAAATTCAAAACAGTGAATGTCTAAACCCAAGACCATACCAGAGACCCCTAATGAGAGTAAAGAGTTCGCACAACCAGATAAGAATCAAGACAATGAAGGCAAGCAGCTGGTCGTCGTAAAACTTAAAGAGAAAGAACAGAATACCAATCATAATACGAAGAAATAACCCAAGAAAAATAAAAGAAAACTATCAGCATGGCTATGACTAAAATGAAATTGCACAACTGAGCATTTAGACAAATATTGTTTATCAGTTAAAATGAGTGCTTACAGGAACAAAAACCAGTGATTCAATTACATGTACAAAGATCAACTGAAATGTCAGAAGGTGATGCCGAGCATGGTATTGAAGCTGCATTGCAAAGAGTCAAAGACTAGAAGATGTCAAAAGGGAGTCTCTTCCAATGTGCACAACACCATGAACTACTATGACATATTAGATAGTGCCAAAGCTCAAATGAAGCTGTTCTTATGGTTAGCACACTTAATCCAGAAAACATAGTTGACAAAAAACCTTCTGAATAAACATCCCAATTGCAAGGTGATAGCAGTCTTGTACAATCCTGATTGCCTCACATTTTAGGTGAATTTAGAAAAGCAAGTATGAATGGGGAAATGGCTGATAAATCATTGTCACCCTTTTTCACAATTACCAAGTTCAAATAAGAGAGGTTATTGAATATGGAAGAATCAAAACACAGCACACAAGACTTGAATGAATGCTCTAATTTGAATAAATCAGGTTGGGGACAAGGTTTACTGATTTCATTTTCACTAGCAATTCTCAATCTGAGTAAACATGTGAGATGTCCAAAGCATGTCTAATTTAGTATCTTTAGTACAACTATATTGCTTTAATTTAGATGTCCAAAACAAGTAAAAACCTATTCTTTCCTGTATGATTTTTTCCAGAGCCTCTAGCTCAATGAACCTCCTCTGTGGCCTGTGAAAAAGCTGCTCACAGTAAAATTTGTGTCACTTCTTGAAATCATCCTTCATCTAAAATCATTTGAACCAAGCTAGATACATAATTAAATAATATATCAAAAGCCTAGAAACCAACAAAGAGGTCAGACTAAAATTTTGGGCTACTTGAATGTTTAAGAAATTAGATTCTAACCTTTAAAGTAAGCACAGAAAAACAAAGAAACATGAGTGATAGAAAATTAGGAATTTAAAAATCCTAAATTGAGGGAAAATGTGAAAAGATGTAAAAAGACCTAATATGCACTGATGGATGAACTTGGCCATGCCGGACTTGAAGACGAGAATATGGAGGCAGCACTCGAGGAAGTTCTCGATAGTGAGAGTGTAACACCCTAATTAGCCTAAACTTTACCTCGCGTTGTCAAGCAAAGGTTAATACGAGATTACGATAGTTCTAAACTCATACATAATATATATATATATATAGTTGGAATAGTATAATCTAGAAGCCTGATGAAGGATATAGCTCAAAATTAGGATTTGAAAAGCGCAAAACGTATAAATGGAGCAACTAACTTAGAGCACAAGAAATAGATACAGTATAACAAAATATCATAGTATAATATCATAAGAATCTAGCCACGACTCGCAGAGTTTAAACCGGCTACTCATATACAGATATACAGAATCAGACAGTAAAAACAACTTATACAAGTTTTGTTCTCTCAAATACATGCCACTAGGCAAAACAAAATACAAAAGTGAGAGATGTATAAACAAAGTAAATCAAAAGACTCAAAAAGGTATCCGAATCCTCCGCTTCTGTCACCACTCAGCAACTCACCGAGGTGGGTTGCGACCTGCATCTGAAAAATACAACAGAAATATGGTATGAGAACCAGAGGTTCTCAGTATGGTAACAGTGCCCAGTGATGTAGGTTATAAGACTCCGGGACGCCAAAAGCAATCCTAGACTTCATATCCCTCACAAGATTTCAATTTTAGGGCATACTAAAACAATAAGGCATAATATAAAACCATAACATAATAAACAGGGTATTCTATCTTAGGGGATTTCTATTCTAACCAAACACCGCTGTCCCAAGCCTTCACCAACCTATCCTCCATGCGATCCCATCACCCTCCTCAATCCCAGTAGGAAACACAGATAATATACAATGCAAGTAAAACACAATTAGGAGCATCTAAAGCAAATAACTCAAGTAGCAATTAGACATGTTATACAAATAGGCAAACAATATCAAGTCAGCAAAGCATACAAACAGATAGAAAATGCACATGATGAATGCATGTCCTATTGGCTGTGATATCACATTGTCGGTTCAACTGTTAACCCGACAGATGTCGCCCTTCGGAATCATCATTGGGAACCCCCGAGATATAGTGCTCGGATCACTGTCCAGGGTTTTGTGCCTGCACACTCTAGAGATCCGAAGGGATGCGAGCGGGATACTCTTGCCACCGACCTCACATCTCAACGCAAGCGGGACGAACCATCCCATTACGCCGCCGCTACCTCGATAGGCGGGATCCAACCGCCGTCCCTGTCGGGCGCATAGCGTCTCATAGTCTCAATATACAAGTGATACATCAGTGTTTTCAAAAAATATTTTCAGTAGGTCATGGATCCATCATCTCAATCCGAGTCCTCAACTCATCTCAACCACTGTCAACTCAACATTTCCGTTCCTTTTTCTCACTCCATCGAGCCCATCCTCAGTACACCAGAAACCTAAACCTCCGTTTTGCTAATTTTTCATAATAACCATCAACTAAAACACTTAGCTTATTCCCCATATTCTCCTACTCAAAACTTAGCCCAAAAGCCTTAAAATGGTGTTATAAAAGCTTACAACCTTGTTGGGAAGGTGAAATAGTTGAAAATAAAGTTTACATTTGTAAAACAGGGCATGTGCATATGCACAGGGGTGTGCGTATGCACAGGGGTGTGCGTATGCACAGGGGTGTGCGTATGCACAGGGGTGTGCGTATGCACAGGTACGAAAATTTACAAATCTGTTCACTTGCACAAGCTGTGCTAGCCCCCCCAACAGACTGACCTTCCCAACGTGTGCATGCGCACAGGGCTGTGCGTACGCACAGGTTGCAACTTCTCATTGGTGTGTGTGCGCACAAGCTGTGCTAGCGCTGCAAACAGCACGCCTTTCCCTGCTTGTGCGTACGCACAGGTCTGTGCGTTTTAAAATTTTGCAAGGTTGTGCGTGCGCACAAGGCTGTGCTTGCGCACATACCAGAAATCACAGAATTCTGCAACTTTGCAGAATTTCAAATTTTAACACCAATCTTTGTTTGATCATAACTTCCTCTTAAAAATTTCAAATTTTACAAACTTTATATCGCTTCAAAGAGTTTTTAATAAACTTTAATTTCATACAGCTTTTTACAAAATTTTGAAAACTGAAGCAAAAGTTATGATCAGACAAAGTTCACTAAAAACTAACTTTTACCAATAATCACACTTTACCAAATTTTCCAAAATCCTCAAACCACATCCAACCAAAACAATACCAAACTCCCATTTTTTCCCAAACCAACCCTTTGTGTCATATTACACCAATATTGCCACATTTTATTCTCACCCACAATATCACATATATCACATATCCACCAATCATCATTACATCACTATCAATTTTCATCAACAACTCAACCATGATTCACATTAAAAACCAACAATATTTATTCATCCAAATTCATCATATCTCAACCTCATCACTTAACCACAACAACAACATCAAACCATTATACATTATCAACCAAACCAATCATCAACAACATATAATTTTCAAACCTATCCTATGGGTCACTAGCCTAAGTGTCCATGAATATTATATACTACATAGAAAAAATCAAAATCATACCTTGGCCGATTCCCAATATGCACCAAAACCCCAAATTGAGCCCAAGATAAGCTTTCAATCACAATCTAAGCCACCAAGAATCTCCAACAAACATAAACAATCATCAACAAGCTCCAAACTTACCATAATCAAGCTATATATACATAAATCATCACAAATCAACCTAGGGCTCATTATAATTGAAATTTCACAAGAGTTTCAATGCCTCTTACCTTGCTCAATAGTTTTGGAAGCCAAAACCAACATCAATCAAAGGCTAGAGTGTACCTAAACACCCAAAAATCACAAAACCTCACTTAGCCAAAAGCCCTAAAACTCGAAACTTTGAGGAGAAGAACTGAGAGAGATTCGAGATTGCCTTACCAGTTTCTTGGGTGGGTTTTGTAGAGCTCTTCACAAGGAACGCGTAGCCGCAAACGATGCGGCGATCGGAGCTCTATAACTCAATATATGAGCTTGGGAAGAAGATGATGAATAGTGCTCTAGGGTTTTCTTCTTCCCCTTCTCTTTCAGCTGGGTGTGTGTGTTTGAGTGTGGTTTGTGTTTATTAGTTCATTAAATGAACCTTATATATGTTGGGCTTGGGCCCAACTTAGGTCCGGTCCAACCTGTTAGCGTTTTTAGCCCGTTCGGCCCAACTTTGGGCCAAACCTTTAACACTAACGCCCGGTTTTTTATTTCTAATATTTTTCTAAGGTTTTTGACTGTTTTCACTTTTTCTCGCGCAGCACCGAGCAGACTTGAACTGGTTCAACTGTCGGTTTGCAGTTTTTCGCGATTTTTCGCTGAAAACACATTTTCTGACTCAAAAAGATCTACTGAGTCCAAAAATCATATTTAAATCCCCAAATTCTCATTCTAACTTTCAGGAATCTAATTTGTGCATTTAAATAATTTTATTCGTGAAAAATCCGGTTCTTACAGAGAGAGAGAGAGAGAGAGAGAGAGAAAGAGAGAGAGAGAGAGAGAGGATGTAATCGAGCTTGTTCTGCGTCTCGTCGAGGAGGTCGTAATGGAACATCCTCAGAGGCTTGGGCATTGCGACCAGATCTGGAGAGGCGATGAACTGCGGTGGCGACGGCAACGACGACGACGAGGCGAGCTCTCTCTCCTATTTGAATCTCTCTGTTTTGCTCTTCTCTCAGATCTCCTCAGCCAGCGGCACTGAGTCCATGCCCAAACTGTGCTCCGAGTGCTTCACATCCGTCGGAGCAAAAGCAGAACAAGCGGCAAAACTTGCCGGGAAAGACGACGCAGCGATGACACCGTGCGGATTTGACGCGCTATAGTGAGAGGGAGCTGGCCTTGCGCTTTAGAGCTCCGACACGGTGGCACGTTGATGTAGGCTCAGATGCGGGTGAGTCAGTGGTGGTGGAAGGAGTTGGAGATGCGGCATCGCGGTGTTTCTCACTTATTGGAATCGAAAAATTTTGATTAGGGTTTTGGAGTTCAATTACTGGATCTCTTCCACTATGTGCGTTGTTGGTGCTTTCTTGTAATAAGAAATTCTAAACTTCTTTTAAATTTCTCTCGACCGTTATTTTGCTTTATTTGTGAACTAATCCATGCATTTTTTTATTATTTGAATTTATAACTTGGTCCTTCGAGGTCCAGATTATTCTTTCTCCACCGAAAAAAGCTCCGTCAAAGATATATGAAAGGGGAACTTTCCTGGTTACTTAGTGCATCAATTCATTCATCTAGAAATAGTATTACTATTATTCATTGAGTCCTGCTAAGGAGCCAATAGAATATTTGTACAATGTGTACAATGGGCTATTTATTTGACCCAATATGAGTTAAAAAATGAACATCACCCATACTATTCAGAATAACCATCCGGGTAGTAGGGATAAGGGATAATAAACATTTCATGTCATGAACACACTCATCCCAAAAGGATAAGCTAATTTTGGAGTTCATCAAGGATCAAACTTTTAACCTTTCGGATTTAGAGCTCTAATACCATGTCATGAAACCACTCATCCCAAAAGTTTAAGCTGATAGGAAAAGGTAACACTAATGGTTATATCTCTAAACCTTCATAAACCTCCATTGTACACATTGTACAAATATTCCATTGACTCCCTATACTTGCTCTTATTCATTAGTTACTAGCCGTAGAATGAATGGCTCATGTACATGTAAAACTTTATTTTCATTTCTAGTGTAAGTCTGTAACCACAGAAGTAGATACAGTGAATTAATAGCGACGGCAACGACGACGACGAGGCGAGCTCTCTCTCCTATTTGAATCTCTCTGTTTTGCTCTTCTCTCAGATCTCCTCAGCCAGCGGCACTGAGTCCATGCCCAAACTGTGCTCCGAGTGCTTCACATCCGTCGGAGCAAAAGCAGAACAAGCGGCAAAACTTGCCGGGAAAGACGACGCAGCGATGACACCGTGCGGATTTGACGCGCTATAGTGAGAGGGAGCTGGCCTTGCGCTTTAGAGCTCCGACACGGTGACACGTTGATGTAGGCTCAGATGCGGGTGAGTCAGTGGTGGTGGAAGGAGTTGGAGATGCGGCATCGTGGTGTTTCTCCCTTATTGGAATCGAAAAATTTTGATTAGGGTTTTGGAGTTCAATTACTGGATCTCTTCCACTATGTGCGTTGTTGGTGCTTTCTTGTAATAAGAAATTCTAAACTTCTTTTAAATTTCTCTCGACCGTTATTTTGCTTTATTTGTGAACTAATCCATGCATTTTTTTATTATTTGAATTTATAACTTGGTCCTTCGAGGTCCAGATTATTCTTTCTCCACCGAAAAAAGCTCCGTCAAAGATATATGAAAGGGGAACTTTCCTGGTTACTTAGTGCATCAATTCATTCATCTAGAAATAGTATTACTATTATTCATTGAGTCCTGCTAAGGAGCCAATAGAATATTTGTACAATGTGTACAATGAGCTATTTATTTGACCCAATATGAGTTAAAAAATGAACATCACCCATACTATTCAGAATAACCATCCGGGTAGTAGGGATAAGGGATAATAAACATCTCATGTCATGAACACACTCATCCCAAAAGGATAAGCTAATTTTGGAGTTCATCAAGGATCAAACTTTTAACCTTTCGGATTTAGAGCTCTAATACCATGTCATAAAACCACTCATCCCAAAAGTTTAAGCTGATAGGAAAAGGTAACACTAATGGTTATATCTCTAAACCTTCATAAACCTCCATTGTACACATTGTACAAATCTTCCATTGGCTCCCTATACTTGCTCTTATTCATTAGTTACTAGCCGTAGAATGAATGGCTCATGTACATGTAAAACTGTATTTTCATTTCTAGTGTAAGTCTGTAACCACAGAAGTAGATACAGTGAATTAATGAAGAGGGCTATTATTATTGTTATTTATGATAAATAGTCAAATTTACTCCAAAAAAATCAATCATTTCTCAATTAATTCTCAGAAATTTTAATTAAATT